>NC_064859.1:4935475-5145475 GCF_024139225.1 Suncus etruscus
CACACACACACACACACACACACACACACATATACATAATAGTACTTGGGTTTTTTTTTGTTTCTTTGTTTGATTTTGGTTTTTGGACCATACCGGTGACGCTCAGGGGTTACTCCTGGTTATGTACTCAGAAATTGCCCCTGGCTTTGGGGACCATATGGGATGCTGGGGGATCAAACCACCGTCTATTTTAAGTTAGCACGTGTAAGGCAAATGCCCTACTGCCTGTGCCACCGCTCCGGCCCCAATACTTGGTTTTAAGAAAAGATGAAATCATTCTTTTTCTATGTAGACCAGGGGTCTCAAACTCAATTTGCCTGGGGGCCACAGGAGGCAAAGTCGGGGTGAGGCAGGGCCACATAAGGGATTTTGCTTACCGAATATTCACAACAAAAAATCGCATTAGTAAGAAAAAAATCGCAAAAAATCATATTAAATATTTGCATACCCCGAATGGAACTGCTCGGGGTATGCGAATGTTTAATGTGATTTTTTTCTTACTAATGCGATTTTTATTGCTATTATTCGATTATTCGATATTTGAAGGCCGGCCGCGGGCTACAAAATGTACGGAGGGCCGCAAACTGCCTTCGGGCCGCGAGTTTGAGACCGCTGATGTAGACAGATCTGGAGCATATCATACTGAGTGAAGTTAAGAGAAGGAGAGAGACAGACACAGAATGATCTCCCTTATGTGTGTGATATAAAGAAACATAGTAAGGGAGTGACATGCCTAAAGTCAACCAAAACTGAACTGGTTGTCAGTAGAAAGTTACCATAGGGAGCTTGTTGCTAGTGGCTAGGGCTCTGGTCCAGTGGTGGAGGGAAACAGACACTGGTGGAAAGTGGTGCTGGAATACTTTTAAGAAACTGCCAGTAAGTGTTTTGTAAACGATGGTGCCTAAAAAATACCCAATTCTTTTTAAAGGAAGAACACAGTAAGACGGTTTGACTGCGTTTTGAAGGCTTTTGGAACTGCTACAATACTGAATTCAAGTTGACAAGATCAATCTTTGTATCCCTAATATCAGGCAATAGAAGACACAGGCAATCAAGTGTTTCTAATGCAGGTGCTATTGTCATGAAGTGTTAGTGCCTGCCCTGAGGTACAAGGGCAAATCATAGTCTTTTGTGTAACTTGGAAATATTTGTGGTCCTGGATGTGCATGATCTCATTTCGACCCTGGCAGCAGTCACAAATTTAAGTATTTTGCACATGGTAGAGATTACTAGTTGTTAGCACATATGGCAACTAAAAATGTAGTTGGCAGGTTCCTTTAGCTTGAAATACATGGCACTACTAAATAGCTAACTGAATTAATGTAGAACCAGAGAAAAGTCAAAAACGGAGTGTATGTGTTGCATACCAGAAGCCTGGGATTGATCCCTAGCACTTTATGAATCTTAAGCACTGCTAGGGAAAACCTGAGTTCAGATCTGGGAGTAGCCTTTAGCTAGCGTGGCCCCCCAAACAACACTAAAAAATGTAGCATTAATGTAGATAATCTATGATTTGAAACATGAAGGCTAGACATATTTTTAGTTTCATGGAAGAGCTTCCCATAAGAGTAGCCATAAATAAGAGAAAGGAACATTTTCTTATTTAATATATTGTGGTAATTGGGAGCCATTTTTTCTAGAGATAACTTTGAAAGGAAAAAGGAAAATGAGTCAGAAGAAAATTTCTTTGTGCACAGTGGAATATTATTTGGAATAATGTAACAGAAAAAGAATGAATAGTAACACTATTCATTATGAGTATAATATCTATACAATATGGATAGATCTTGAAAACATTCCAAGTAGTCACAAAACATACATGATTCTTTGTACACTAACTTTACAGAAATGGAAAACTATTAAGACATGTGACTAGAGACAGTTTATAGATGGGCAGATTAGGAAGAAATGAGTAGTGACCGCCAGTGGGAGTAGATGGCTTTATTGGGGGCTATAATGAGATGTTCTAAAGTGATCTTAGTTGCACAACTTTGTAAATATCTTTAAACATCATTGCTTTAGAAGTATGATATATGCATTGTAACCCATTAAAGCTCTATTTCTTTTCTTTAGAAGGTTTATTTTTTGCCACTCTCTGCTCTGCTCAGGACATACTCCTGGTTCTGTGGTTCTGTGCTCAGGAATCACTCCTGACTGGTTTGGGGGACTATACGGGTGCTAAGGATTGGCCCAAGAAGGATGAGTGCAAGGCAAGAACCCCGTCCTATTTACTCTCTCCCCCTACACACACACACACACACCCCGTCCTATTTACTATCTCTATCTCTCCCCCTACACACACACACACACACACACACACACACACACACACACACACACACACACACACACACACACACACACACCATAAAACTTCAGGTTTTTGCAGATTCTAGGATGAGGTTGAGGACAGAGTTTTTATGGTTCCAGATGTTGTGTTGTGTTCAGTCACAGTTGTTGTAGTCTGTCTTCTGTGTTTAGTGCTCTTGGTTTTTGCACAGATCAAAGGACAGAGGGTTTTTGATTTCATCTCACCATTAGGTAATGAGGTAGGGTATCTTGCCCTTAGATCAAGTTGTTGCTATTTCTTTTTTCATTGACAGGAAATTATGCAATTATGGGCAAATTATGCCAGAGTGGTATTAGAGACTTCCCTGGGGAGAGTTTAATTCTTGGTGGTGCTGCAGGGAACTGAGTCTGTTCTAACATTGGGATATGGGGTTTGGTGTTGGTCGGTTGATCTTATTAGGTCTAAGTTGAGTCCGGGTAGAAGGCACCCCTGTATTATAAAATTTATGGGTTCTTATCCCTAGTAGATAAGAACTTGTTTCTATATTTAAGATTTCTCCATTTTAGTGTGTCTATACAAAAAAGAACAATGCCATATTATATTTTTGTTGCATCTGGGGGTAAAAATGACAAACTATACAATCTCTGTGCCCTGGTTTTGACCTGAGCTTTTATCCCAAGCAAGTCTTTTTTTTTTTCCCCGCCCCCAAGCAAGTCTTTTCTATTAGAAATTAGCACTAAGCAGAACCAAAACAAACAGGAAAACAAAAGACAACAACAATAAAGGGATGGAGGTAGCTACCGTTACATTTGGAAATAAAAACTCTTAAGAGGTAGAACTATTAAGGAATTAAACATTCAAAGAAAAATATATATCCCCAATAAGTCTTTTGAGATAGTCTTGTTGGGGGGATGAGATCCTGACTTTCATCTCACACCACCTCTCTCATTGAGTCTGAGAAATGGGTCACCTGTCAGGGATCAGGTAGTCTCCTTGAGCGGGGGTCCCTCAGGAGCATAGCCCAGTAGGATTCCACAGTTCACACTGAGTAGAGGTGGGAAAAAAAGGGCCGGATGGAATGAGTCAACAGCAGTAGTGATTGCAGCTTCTTGCCTGTTTGAGAGATGCGGGGCTGAGAGGGTATCCTTTCTCTTTGGGAGCCGGGTGGCAGTTTATTGGAGCAGGGAGACAGTCTTGGTTTTTAAGGAGTTAAGCATTGAGGGTAGGGCCCGGAGAGATAGCATAGTGGTGTTTGCCTTGCAAGCAGCCAATCCAGGACCTAAGGTGGTTGGTTCGAATCCCGGTGTCCCATATGGTCCCCCGTGTCTGCCAGGAGCTATTTCTGAGCAGATGGCCAGGAGTAACCGCTGAGCACCGCCAGGTGTGGCCCAAAAACCAAAAAAAAAAAAAAAAAAAAAAAAAGAATTGAGGGTAAAGGGGGTTAAATAGGAAGAGATAACATATCAGGATTGAGGGGGTGAGAGGATCGGAGGAGTTCTGAATGGGGTTTGTGCGTGCGTGTGTGTGTGTGTGTGTGTGTGGTGTGTGTGTGTGTGCGCATACATGTGGAGGAGAGATAATATATAATGGGCTATATACAATATAGGCATGAATTGCTTATATAGATTAGGCAAACAGAGAGTCTACTGCATAGAAACTCATGGCCACTTATAGACAGACATTAGAGAACTATTCAGAGGTTATAGATCAGGGGTGGTGAACACGCAGCTCTCGAGCCGCATGCGGCTCCGGGCCAAAATGAATGTGGCTCTTTGCCTCTTATCATTATTTTGTATACTGTGGCTCTTTGCCAAGTTTGGATTTTGCTCTGCTGCTTCTGAGGAGGGACCTCTGAGGAGAGATCTCTGAGCGCGTAGTCCCATCTCTCATCCCTCGGAAACAACTGCACGGGCCAGCGAGCAAGGGAACCCGTGTGTCACATGTTGGGTCACATCTTGCCGTGAGTTCTTAGTGTGGAGGACACAGCACACCCTCACCGTCACTGCAGGATTTTGACCCTCACTCAAAATGGCAAAATGCAATATGTGTTTAATATATTATTGTTAAAATTATATGCTTTTGTATGAGTGTTTGTCTGTTTTGGCAGGTCACTGCGTAGTGTGGGTCTCTGACTCTCACAGTTTAAAATTTGGCTCTTTGTGTCGAACTTGTTCGCCACCCCATGTTATAGTTGGAGGCCTGACCCTTATAGGGTTAGTCAGAGTGCTTAAAAAAATCATTGAATTGGGGCCGAGCTGTGGAGCTAACCGGTAAGGTGTCTATCTACCTTGCACACGTTAGCCTAGGACAAGCTGCGGTTCGATCCCCTGGCATCTCATATTGTCCCCCAAGCCAGTAGTGATTTCTGAGCGCATAACCAGAAGTGACTCGAGTGTCACCGGGTGTGGCCGAAAAAAATTTTTTTGAATTAAGAAAAAGTAAATAAAAATAGATTAAAAGAAAGAAGAAGCGTTAAAGAAGAAAAAGAGAGAAGGAATGAAAGGAGGGAGAGAGAAGGAAGGCAGGAAGGAAGGAGGAAGGAAGGAAAGAAGAAAGAAAACAAAGGAAGGAAAGAAGAAAGAGGGAGGAAGGAAGGAAGGTAGGTATTGGGCCAGCACATCAAAGGGGAAAGGATTTCCAATTTCTAGTCACTTCATCAAAGGCAGGGGTGAACTTTGCTATATTAAGCTTTTGGGGTTAGTCTGCACGGAGCATCTTAGGATAAATATAATTTTCACATCTAGAGTACTAAGTAAGCAATATGGTAGTGAGCACTATAAGAGGAGTCTACCCTATGTAATATTATCTAACGTGTCATGTGCATTGAGGTTCCTTTCCTGAAAGGAAACTGACAGCGTGGGCATTATGATATAATAGTAACAGCTTGAATTGAAGAAGGATAAAAAAGATAAATAAAAATAAAAATATTTAAAAAATGAAGGAAAAATAGAAGGGATAAATAATATTTTGCAAAAACATGCTAAATGAGTGGGACCTGTAATTTATGGTGTGCAGTTGCCTATTTTCAGTGATCACCATGGTCATACGCTGTAGGTCATAGTAGAAAACATATTCAAAAGGAAATGGGTAAATTGGAGTAGTTTATCAAGGCATTGTCATAGTGAGCACTCCATATACATGGAGTCTATTGTGTTAGAGCACTGATTTGAAAGGTAGGGTGTCCAACCTGTTATCTCCAAGAACCTCTGTGGACAAAGAAGTTGAAGAGTTATTTTATACATAATAAAATTAGGGCACTAAAATATACTGATAGTGAGCACTGCAGCAGGAGTCCCTGACATCCAATCATATACTGCACTTTATTCTGTGGATAAAAAGATTAGAACAGGGGCCATAACAATAGCACAGCAGTAGGGCATTTGTCTTGCATGCAGCTAGCTGACCCAGGATGGACCTGGGTTCCATCCCCAGCATCCCATATGGTCCCCTGAGCTAGGAACGATTTCTGAGCACATAGCCAGGAGCAACCTCTGAGCTTCACGGGATGTGGCCCAAAAACAAACAAAAGATTAGAACATTATTATAGGCCTTTGTAGTGAGAGGTTGATTGACCTCCTGTTTGATTTGAACAGCTGTTTCTGTGTTGCAAGTTTCTTTATAGAGAGTCTAGGCTTTGTGCTTCGTCTTCCACTTGACTTGATCACTTCTCCTTGCTATACCCTGGAACCTGCAGTGTTCAGAGTATCTACTATTCAGACCATTGTGTTTCTTCCTGCAGTTACTCTACCACATTTAAGTGATATCATTCTGTGTTTGTCCTTCATCTGGTTTACTTCATTTAACATAATATTTTCCAGCTCCATCCATGTTGTTATGAATTGCATGATTGTATCATTTTTACTGCTATGTAGTATTCCATTGTGTATTTGTACCACATCTTCATTATCTACTCATCTGTTGTTGGGCATCTAGGTTGATTCCAAGTGTTGGCTATTGTACTGAGTGCTGCAATGAATAGAGATGTGCATACATACTTTTGGATGAATGTATTTTGGTCCTGGGGGTAGATACCCAAGAGATGGATTGCTGAGTCATATGGCAGCTCAATTTTGAGTTTAGGGAGAGCCCTCCATACCATTTTCCATAGGGGTTGGACCAGGCAGCATTCCCACCAACAGTTCCTTTCTTCACGCACCTCCACCAACAGAGATCCAACAGAGATTGGTCCCATTATTTGCTTTTATATTTTAATGCTGCCTCACATTATTAACTTTGCTTACATAAATATACACTTGCTTTAACATATATGTTATCTGCTTGTTTGTAATTCTTCAAGCACAGTTTAATGCTTATAAGGCATTAACACATTTAATGCTTTAAAGGCATATAAGGAATTCAGTCTAAGAAGAGTCAGCTTACAAATCGACTGTAACTTTTTAGTATTCACTACATACTGAGTGATAGATGTAGTATTAGTCGAAGTGTTTTGTGTTGTAGTGCAGGATTAAATATTAGAATATGCCTTTTTATTTCCCATGGTGTGGATTGAAAAAGAAAAGAGCTTCATCATACCTCTCCCTTAGTAGTACTATTCACTGCTGACTTTTAGGAGAAAAGAGTTATTCCTGTTGTGTCAGGAAGTAATGATGAGCATTTTATGATGTTCTTTTTTTCTCTATCAACTCTTCTTTTTTAAATTTGATCTTCTTTCTCCATAAAATGAAAATTCCAGTAATTTTATGATTCTTATGAGCCTAGTGTGTTATGTTATATATAACAATTTCTGAGAATATCCTAAAATCTGTGTTTGATTTAATAAATGCTTTTTCTGTGCCAGGAGTAGTCTTTGGTATTGTGTAAAGAAAGGTAAACAGTTTTTAGTCCTCATTGTATATCTGCTTTGTATTTACCGTATTTTCCGGCGTATAAGACGACTGGGCATATAAGACAACCCCCCAATTTTGCAGTTAAAACACAGGTTTAGGCCTCTATTTGCTGTATCAGACAGAACGTTCCTATGCTGCGACTGTATGTACCACAGTGAGCCAATCACAACAAGCAAAGCTTCAGAGGTTATACTGTCATAGACTTCCTCTCTGGCTCTGGCCAATCTGAGCAGGCTTTTGACAGTGTAGATAAGGTCCAGAACATTGTCTTATTTGCATGCATAAAAAGCCTGCTTGGATTGGCTGAGTTAGAGAGGCTTCCGAGGAGCCTTGCAGTGATTGGTGCAGAACAGTGTCTAATTTGCATGCAAAAAAGCCTGCTTGGATTGGCTGAGTCAGAGAGGCAGTCCGAGCAGCTTTGCAGTAATTGGTGCAGAACAGTGTCTAATTTGCATGCATCAAAAGCCTGCTTGGATTGGCTGAGTTAGAGAGGTGGTCCGAGCAGCCTTGCAGTGATTGGTGCAGAACATTGTCTCATTTGCATGCATAAAAAGCCTGCTTGGATTGGGCGAGTCATAGGGGCGGTCTGAGCAGCCTTGCAGTGATTGGTGCAGAACATTGTCTCATTTGCATGCATCAAAAGCCTGCTTGGATTGGGTGAGTCAGAGGGGCAGTCCGAGCAGCCTTGCAGTGATTGGTGCAGGATCGAGTTGAAAAGTTCGTTTGTGGCAATATTCAGACAATTTTCGTTTAGTGGCATATTGAAACATTTTTCGGGATATACTCAGCGTATAAGACGACCCCCGATTTTCGGTTGACTTTTTTTGTTTCAAAAGTCGTCTTATACGCCGGAAAAAAAAAAATACGGTACTCTAACAGGGATCTCAACTCAATTTACCTGCGAGCCGCAGGAGGCAAAGTCGGGGTGATCCGTGAGTGCAAAGTCAGTAGTAAGCCTTGAACATTGGGGGGTGTGACCCAAACAACTAAAACAAAACAAAACAAAACAAAAGATTCCTCTAGGGCAGAGCCACAAAATGTTGTATGGAGGGCCGTTTGCAGCCCGCGGGTCACGACTTCTTGGCCCCTGCGAGTCTAAGACAAAGTCTATGATCAGTTCAAATCGTGTACAGTGATACTCAGCAACTCATTCCCTGGGAGAGAAAATAAAACACAGCCTTGAGACTGAATGTAAAACATGAACATTTAGTTAACATGTTTCTATGTTCTCATGTTGCTAGACATGAGTTTTGCTTGCTGTATCCCTTATTTAAAATTTAAAGTTTTATGTTATAGTATATGTAATTTCCTAAATTGATAATTTAAAAAAGGGAAAACAGTATTTTTAAAAGTATAATTATATGATTATCTTTTATGCAGTTTAGGTGATTGCTTAGAAAACATCACAGTTCACCGGCATCTGATGAAATTATTGACTAAGCAAACCAGCCATGTCTTATACTCCAGGAATTGGTGGTGACCCTGCCCGGCTGGCCCAGCGGATCTCTTCCAACATCCAAAAGATCACTCAATGTTGTGAGTCGTTTTAAGTTGATTTCACTCTTTGTTTTCTGTTCATAGTTAAATTTGACACAAGTTCATAAATGTCAAGATTTTATAATGATAAAAGAAACACGTTTTTTAAAGAAGAGGTTTGAGGCACTGGAGAGGAATACATTGCCTGTCCCCATACCATATGGGTCCTCTGAGTACTGCTCAGGATCACTCCTGAGCACAGAGTCTGGAATAGCCTCAGAGCTTCACCTAGTAAGGCCCAAAACAGCAAAATTAAAACACCAAATAAGAGGGCTGGAGCAGTGGCACAAGCGGTATGGTGTTTCCTTGCATGAGCTAACCTAGGATGGACTGTAGTTCGATCCCCCAGCGTCTCATGTGGTTCCCCAAGTCAGGAGCAATTTCTGAGTGCATAGCCAGGTGCGTCATTGGTGTGGCCCAAAAGGCAAAAACAAAAAGTCCAGAAAAGAAAAAAGAAGTTTTGAACAGGTTAGAACTCTTTCAAGTGAATATAAAAATTATGTAAGAAGTTAACAGTTGAGGTCAGAGCAATAGCACAGTGGTTGAGTATTTGCCTTGCACATAATCTACCTGGAACGGACCTGGGTTCTATCCCCAGCATCCCATTTGGACCCCCAATCTTGCCAGGGGCAATTTCTGAGCACAGAGCCAGGAGTAACCCCTGAGCGCTGCCAGGTGTAGCCCCAAAATAAATTTAAAAAAAGGAAGTTAAAGTTACTTTAGTAGGGTGTCTAAATCTTCAACTGCATAATTTCATTCATGAAATAAAGATTTTAAATGGTAGTTTCTTATATTTGTTTTTAAACTACTGATATTAGATGTTAATGAACCCTTGTTGACAAAATCTTTTCGATTTAGAATTGAAAGAGCATTTATTTATGGTTATTAAAAATAATGAAATTTGGGGGCCGGAGAGATAGCATGGAGGTAAGGCATTTGCCTTTCATGCAAAAGGTTGGTGATTCAAATCCCGGCATCCCATATGGTCCCCTGAGCCTGTCAGGAGCAATTTCTGAGCATAGAGCTAGGAGGAACCCTTGAGCGCTGCCGTGTGTGACCCAAAAACAAAAGAAACAAAAACGAAAAAAAGAAATTTAACTGAATATTATTTGGTTGAGTTTTGTAAGGGTACATTTGCCTGTTATACTTGGTACATTGCTAAGAATTAGGGACAAACCTAAGTTTAATCTTTTTAAAAAAAGATAAAGAGTTTAACTGTCTAAATTTCCTACAAATTATCCTTTGTTATTTCTCTCAAAGTCAGGATCCTAGTAGACCAATGTCAAAAAGGCATGTAGAAAATTTGAGCCTAAAAACTTTGGACGTTTTTATTCTTTCATCATAGCTAATCATATACTTGGGCCCCTCTAACGATCTTGTCGAGCTATTGCAAGTATGCTAATAAAATTGTATTTTGGTGGGGAGTAACACCTGGTAGTGCTTAGGGGTTACTCCTGACCCTGTGCTTAGAGGTCGATCCTAGCTGGCTAGGGGGACCATATGGGATGCCAGGATTCGAACCGGGGTTCATCCTGTATTGGCCGTTTGCAAGGCCGTTTGCCTTACTGCTGTGCTATCACTCTGGCCCCTAAAATTGTATTTCTTAACCTGGTTTGTCAAAGCAATTCTCTTGACCACAATGTATTAGTTAACATACTGCTGAAATAATGTTTTTAGGTGACAGAAATTTTCATATCTAATCATTAACTTTATAGCAATTATTAATCTCTCTTAAATGGTATACATAAGTTGTCAGTATGTTTAGAAGGCAACAGGAGTAATTTTTTTATTAAATAATTTCTTTATTTAAACACTGATTACAAACTTAATTGTAGTGGGTTTCAGTCATAACAAGAACACTCCCCTTTACTATCCCATCACCAAATCCCCCTTTTCTCCCCCCCCTCCTGTGTTTGAGACAGGCCTTCTACATCCCTCATTCACTGACATTGTTATGATAGTTCTCAGCATAGTTATTTCTCTAACTGCACTCACCACTCTTTGTGGTGAGCTTCATATCTTGAGTCAGTCCTTCCGCCCCTCATCTCTGGGAATTATTTCAATATCTTTAATTTTTCTTAAAACGCATAAATGAGTGAGACTATTCTGTGTCTCTCATTCTTCCTCTGACTAATTTCACTCAGCATAATAGATTCCATGTACATCCATGTATAGAAAAATTTCATGACTTCATTTCTCCTGAAGATTGCATTGTGTATATGTACCACAGGTTTTTTAGCCATTCATATTTTGACGGGCATCTTGGCTGTTTCCAGAGCCTGGCAATTGTAAAAAATGATGCGATGAATATAGGTGTGAGGAAGGGATTTTTGCATTGTGTTCCTAGGGTATATCCCTAGGAGTGGTTTAGCTAGATCCAATAGGAGCTTAATTTCCGTTTTTTTGAGGAATTTACATATTGTTTTTCATAAGGGCTGGATTAAAAGGTATTCTCACCAGCAGTGAGTGAGAGTTCCTTTCTCCCCATATTCCCGCCAGCACTTATTATTCTTGTTCTTGTGATGTGTGCCAGTCTCTGTGGTGTGAGATGGTACCTAATTATTGTTTTGATTTGCATCTCCATGATGATTAGGGATGTGGAGCATTTTTTCATGTGCCTTTTGGCCATTTGTATTTCTTTGACAAAGTGTCTGTTCATTTCTTCTCCCCATTTTTTGATGGGGTTAGATGTTTTTTTCTTGTCAGTACTTTGTGGATGTTAGATATTACCCCCTTATCTGATGGATATTGGGTAAATAGTTTCTCCCATTTTGTGGGTGGCTCTTGTATCCTGGGCACTATTTTCTTTGAGGTGCAGAAGCTTCTCAGCTTAATACAGTCCCATTTATGTATCTCTGCTTTGACTTGTTTGGAGAGTGCTGTTTCTTCCTTGAAAATGCCTTTAGTTTCAATGTCCTGGAGTGTTTTACCTCTGTGTTGTTCTATATACTTTATGGTTTTAGATCTGATATCCAGGTCTTTAAATTTAGATTTGACCTTGGTGCATGGTGTTAGCTGGAGGTCTGAGTTTGGGTTTTTTTTTTTTTTTTTTTTTGCAATTGGCTGACCAGTTGTCCCAATACCACTTGTTGAAGAGGCTTTCCTTGCTTTTTTTTTTTTTTGCTTTTCTTTCCCCTTTATCAAAGATTAATGGATTGTATATCTGGGAAGCATTCTCTGAATAGTCTATTCCACTGATCTGAGGGTCTGTCTTTAATCCAGTACCATGCTGTTTTAATAACTTGCTTTGTAATACAATTTAAAGTTGGGAAAAGTGATGCCTCCATATTCCTTTTCCCAAGGATTGCTCTGGCTATTCTTGGGTGTTTATTGTTCCAGAAGAGTTTCAGGAGTGTTTGATCCACTTCTTTGAAGAATGTTATGGGTATCCTTAGAGGGATTGCATTAATTCTGTACAATGCCTTGCGGAGAATTGCCATTTTAATGATGTTAATCCTCCCGATTCATGAGCAGGGTATATGCTTAACAGGAGTAATCTTAAGTTTAGGGGTGACTCTAAAATAAAGTATTGTCAATCACAGGTATATAAAATAGCCCTTGCCTGATTCAGGGTGATTTTTTGTTTATTTGTTTGGTTATTTTTGCTATTCTTAGAGAAGCAAGAAAGTGAATACTGTAGAGTTTCCTCCTTATCCATATCAGGAACTCAAGGAATAGTCAATTCAGGATGGTTTTACTTGATCCCAGGACACCAGTCTTTGCTTTACCTAGCTCTGCCTCCTCCAGCTCTTTTCTGCTGGAGTTTCGACTGGAATCTCTTGTTTTGTTTTTTCTTTTCTTCAATTTAATTTAAATTGCTTAGGAAAATAATCAGGATTGAATGACTTTTCCTGGAGGAAGACTTATGAACATTTCATGCCTGCTGGCAATGCAGACTTCAGCATTTTTGAATAGTATAATAAGACAGATAATTTTCTGTAGTAAACTCTCTGCTGCTTATAGATATGTGAAAGAAAAATTACCCTGCATAGAGATTTTTTACATTAAATATTCATATACCATACTAGGAACATTGTTGGAGGGAGGTTGACACTGGTGATGGAATTGATACTGAAACATGTCTAAAATGAGACAGAGAGCGAGAGAGAGGAGAGAGAGGGGGGGAGAGGGAGAGAGAGGGAGGAGAGAGGAGAGAGGAAGAAGGAGAGGAGAGAGAGAAGAGAAGAAAAGAAAAAAAAAGGAAAAAAAATAGAAAAGAAACTGCTGCATAGGCATTAATATGTGATACATTCTGAGAGTTGTCTCCCTTTCATAGTTTCCTTGCTGCTGGTTTGAAAAGTGCTGCCTCAGGCTTCTCATGTGACATTTATACTAGATTAGGATAATGAGGACCTTTATCTACAGGTAACAAATAGGAGAAGAGGGCAGATATATATTGTATTGGGAAAGCTAAATGTATTAATGAAGTCTGAGAAGAGTATGAGGAAAGACTGATGCAGGGAGGTTAGAGTGAGTCATTAGATGATTATTGGTGTAAATATACATAAAACAAAATTGTAAATGAACTTGCACTGAAGGGGGAGATGTGATTTGAGTCAAGTCCTGTGCCTTGAGAAAAAGATCAATTAATTAGCCAGATGTGAAGTGAGAAATTAGGCTAGAGTTCTGCATTCATAGCTAAGTTTGTAGCTGGAAATGAAAAATAGTTGATTCTTGAACAGTTGAAGTTCAAAAACAGTTGAACCAGAGGTTTGAATTGTATGAGGTTTCTCTAATAAGCAGAGTTTTTTGAAGCTCTTTGTCCTCTTTCTCCTCAGTCTCCTTAGTGTGAAAATAATCAGGATAATTGTTTTATTTTTAAAAAATGATATACTTTTCTCAAACTTACTTTATATGAATACAGTATAGGACACAATTTATATTGTATATAATACCAAATAGATTTATAATATCTATAAGGTTTCTGGCAGTAACAGACTATAAACTATTGAGAGTCAAAAGTTAGAAGTGGGTTTTCAGCTGTGTGTGTGTGGGGGGGGGATATTCTCACCCCTTTAATAGGTAACCAGCACAATTTGTGAAATATTCCTCATTTTTGTCATTAAGAGTCCAATCCCAGGAACAGTGGTTCAAATTAATTAAATTTAAAAAAATAGTCTGTCTTTATCTCTTCAACTAGTCATTGTTGAACAACTACTACTTGTTTAGTCACTATTTTAGACTGTGGAAATCCAGCAGTAAACATGATCCAAAAGGCCTGTTTATCTGTAGTTTACCACATAGAAAAAAAAGTTATGCTTCAACTAATTAAACTAAATTAGATTAATTTAAATTAATTAGAAGGATTGTATGGCAGTTGATTATTCATTTGAAACTGGGGGTTTGAATTTACTGAAATACACATTATTGTGTATTCACAGAATTCCATGAAAGTGTGAGAGCACAGGATGAGGGAGAACCTATGCTAGCTTACCAAAGTGGAGAAGACTGCTTTTGGGGGACCCTGAGAAAGTGGGGTGGTGGTAGCATCAAATGATTTAGGGAGAGATCTGTCTTGTTGTTTTATGAAATGGGAGAGATAAATCAAATACATTTGGGAATCTTTGACTTTGATGTTTCCTTGAGAAAGGACTAGAAGGTGGAGAAGAATAGACTGGGAAAGAGCCTGCAAATAGGAACTCCATTAATTGATGGGATAAATAAAATGCTCCTGAGGCTGGAACTACAGGAGATAAAATCATGGGTGACTGCATAAATCACCTGAACCATAGAGATCTTTTAATCAGTTTGATTTTCTCCTCAGAGAATAGAAAGTCAAACAGACCTACACTTTGAAAAGGTCGCTCTGGCAGCAGTGTAGGACATAAATTTTGGTGAAATGGAAGAGGAACATTAAAAAAAAAAGGAAAAGGAACATTGATTATGGCAGGCATCTAATTAGAGAGTTATTGACTTATTACAGGGTACAGCAGGGGGACTGAGAACAGACCTCGTTGGGTATGTATTAGAGACAGCCAACTCAACTGCTGATGAAGTAAGAAGAAAAGACTGATTCAGTTTTGCATAAGTAACCAAGTAAATGCTGGGGATATATACTAAAATGTGAAGGACAATAGTTTGGAAGAAGGGAGGGTTTAACTGTGAACAAGTCAATTTTGATTTCTACATGGAGGTGAAGATGGTCAACATCTAGTTGAGATATATGAATTTGGAACTCAGTATTTCTAGAGTAGAAATGATATTTTAAACCAGAGGCCTAAAAAATTCACAAAGGAGTGACTTAGAGAAGAGGACTAAAAATTGAAAAACAAAACAAAACAAAAAACCCTACAGGTCACAGGGTGAAATGCAACTTAAGGAACAAGAGGAGGAGTGACCAATGAGGTAAAAAAGTCAGTGATGGAGCAGCACCCGAGGACTAAGCAGCGTGGCGTCTCTTCAGGCCTGGTGGCTGTCCAGGAGTCGGGTCTGTGCTCAGTGCTTCAGACCAGCCAGATGCTAATCTGATTCTTCCTCTCTCTTCACCAGATGCTATATAATTCATTTTGTATTTTATTTAAAAATAAATTATTTTTCATCAGGTAAAAATATCAGAATATGATGAATTTGTAAAGTAAAAATGTTTCAGAAATAACTCAGCATCTGAGTAAGGTAAAGATAGAGAATTGGATCTGGCATTGGGCAGCCTTGCAAAGAGTTGTTCTGAGCACAGGCAAACAGAGGGCGAAGGATCCACATTTTTCCATTCAAAGAGACTTCCCATTATGATTTTGTTAGTGACTAGAATTTATTTATAAATATATGGCTATCCCTATTGTTAGAAAGACTGAAAAACCCTTTGTCTGGACTGCACTATGCTCAGTTAAATTAGGCCTTGGTTTATTTTGAAGGCGAACTTTATAAGAGTCAAAGTTTCATAAGGAACTAACAGATTCCACCATGGAAGTTGACAAAGTGTTAGAGGAAACGTTGACTTTTTTCACTACAGAAGGGATATTGTGATGGAGGGTTTAATTGCAAAAGAAATGCCATTGAACACAGGAAGGAGAACAGGTGAATAATGTCTAGTTTGTTTGACCTTTATCCCCTGAGTGGTCAGAGGAAGTATGGGAACTGAAGATAAGGGAGTTCTTGTTATTTATTTTTGTTTGGGGCTACTTGTATTGTTGCTTAGGGATTTCTCTAGACTGCTCAGAGATCTTTCTGGATGATGGTAGGAACTGTTTCTAGTGGTGCTCAGGGGCCATGAAGTGCTGGGGATCGAACCTGGGCCTTTAACATGCAAGCATGTACTCAGTCCATTGGACTAGTTCTCTGGTCTGTTTACATAGGAGGTAAAGATAGGGAATGAACGAAGAGAAAAATGTCTGTGTCTACTTATGTCACTTGGGGCACAGTCAGAGGCAGGTTGAGTTTTCATTTGAGATTGGGTTTCTGAATTTACTGAAGTACACATTGTGTTAATGTACAGTCCTAGGATTTACTCTTTAAATGACATTGATAGAAAAGGTATTGTTTTAAAAAAAATCTCAGCTACCATCCCTTGTCATAGTAAAGTGGAAGTGAAAGACAGAAGTATAAAATTTCTGTTCACTTTTTCCCCATCTGTTAATGCTAGCAATATCAAATGTGGCTGAATAAGATGGTGGTTTATACCACATTTGGGTACTTCTCTTTATACCTCATTTGCATCTTTTGAATCTGTCAGTACAAATGATTTGATTTTATATAGACAAACTTGATAGAAATGATGGTTAGTGGCTGGAGTGATAGCACAACTGTAGGGCATTTTCCTTGCACACTGGCGACTCAGGACGGACCAGTTTCAATTTCTGGCATCCCATATGGTCCCCTGAGCCTGCCAGGAGTGTTTTCTGAAAGCAGAGCCAGGAGTAACCCCTGAGCTTCACCGGGTGTGGCCCCCCAAAAAAGAAAGAAAGAAATGATGGTTATAATTAGCAATTCTGTTATCAATAGAATATGTATTTGTTCAACTAGCAGTTAGATATTCTTGAGTGTTTCACTGAGTCATAGCTTTGCAATTGATAAAAACTTAAAAAAATATTCAGATACATGCATTTTTCAGTGCTGGCCTACAGACTGCTGCCAGGCGAAGGGATGAAAGGTTGAAAACTACTACTTTAATTTATACAAAAAGAAGAAAGGAAGGGAGAAATGGAGGAAGGGAGGTAGAGAAAAAGGGAGGGAGGGAAGTAAAGAAATAAATAGCAGTTGAAAGGTTTTTGTCTTGGACAAAATAAAAAACATTTAGTAAGATTACAATTTTATTTTCTTAATGGGTATTATTATGGAAATACTGTTTTGCTTTAAATAGGATAGACAAAATATTTGTAGAAAGATTTTTCTGAAAATCTATGTTTTTTTTGTTAAAAATCTTAACTGGGGGTCAGAGTGATAGCACAGCAGGTATGGCATTTGCCTTGCATGTGGCCGACCTGATTTTAATCCCCCGTGTCCCATCTGGTTCCCTAAGTCTACCATAATTAATTCCTAAGCTCACAGTCTGGAGTGAATCCTGAGCATTGCTGGCTGTGGTCCCAAAACCAAAAGCAAAACCCCCAAAAAATATTTTACCTGTTTTTCTAGTGAAATACTTCCATATGAAAATAATATAATTTGAATTAAACAAAGTAATTAGGTGTAATATTTTCTTAAAAAATCACGATGGGGGGCTGGAGAGATAGCATGGAGGTAAGGCGTTTGCCTTTCATGCAGGAGGTCATCGGTTCGAATCCTGGCATCTCATATGGTCCCCCATGCCTGCCAGGAGCAATTTCTGAGCCTGGAGCCAGTAATGACCCCTGAGCACTGCCGGGTGTGACCCAAACCCCCCCCCCCCAAAAAAAAATCACGATGGGGTAGTGGGAATGTAATTTTGTTTAGGGCTGAGTCATACCCTGTGGTGCTCAAAGGCTCAGAAGCTTCTCCAAAGACCATATATTTTGCCAGATATTCAAACCAGGGTCAGCTACATGTCAGGCAAGCAATTACCTCTTGTAGTATCACTCCTGTCCTTTATGAATATTTAAAATAACAGTAATGGTAGAAATAAAGTAGAATTTTATTAGAAGTTTCTCTTTGAATTCAATTTAAAGTGACTGAATTTTTATAAAGCTCTGGGAGAAAGTGTTTTTGAATTTCGACAGAGTTAGTCAGGCCTGTGTTCCTCCAGTGTCCCATCCTATCCTGTGACTGGCACTTGCAGGACATCAAGATCTTCTCAACACAGTTTTATAGGCAGTCATTCCTAGGAGACTTGAGCTGGTCCGATTAAAATAGTTTGTTCTCAGACATTATCATGTATCATAGAAATGCTCAAGTTTCTTGGGCATTGGGGGTAATAAAAAAAGAAAAGAAATGTTCAAGTTTGGGATTGAATTGTTCACAATCTTTTTTGTTCACAAAAAAGTAACATTTTATTAGCATCATCAGGAAACGAGTTAAGTGCTTATTAGTAAGTTTGTACGCACTTGTATTTGTTTTGAGACATTGCTACCTGTGATGATATTATAAGAATAAGTAATTGTGGATTAAAATGTCTGAGCCTTTAGGGTCATTCGTCATTGTGCAAACACAAACAATATAAGAAAAGTTTTTATTCAGGCAATACAGAATACAAAACAACTTTTGTCTTTGAAAGAAACAAATTAAATATATTGAAATCTAACAATGTTTTCTTGACTTTTGATATGAATAGAAATCGAGATATTTATCAATTATTAGATTATTTCAGTATTGCTCATGTCAAGGAAAAGAGCATCTGAAGCCCTCTGCTTAGAACCCTTCATGTTTCTCTAAGATTTACAGTGTCCTGATTATGACAAAACAATTAATATTCCTAGTTTTTAAGTGCTAATAAGATCAAAATGTTTTATGTTTAATTTCTTTCTCTCATGTGTACACAGTTTAATGCACCTGTTGTTGCTGATAGCTCTAGGTAATTTTATTACTGTAGGTGTTCCATATTCAAGCATGCCATAATGTGTTTTACTATTGATGGATATTTGTAGCATTTTTTGTTTTCTTTTTGTGTCAACAACAGGGCTTCTCTGAACATTTGTGTACATTCTTCTGTTTCATGTAGGTTGTGTTGTGGAGCTATAGGGTATGTGTATGTAGAGATACCTGAGCAGTTAATTCAGATAATTCTACCTAGGTTTATTTTCACTAGCCAGAATTTATACAACTCTAAACCCTTGCCAACATGTAGAATTTAGTCCTTATATAACATTTTACACATATTGACCATCATGCTATCTCAGTGTGATTTATATTGCAAATCAGATATGAGTTAGATTAGAGTCAGATTTTTCAGAATGTTGCTGAGTTAGGAAAAAAGTCTAGTTAGGTATGCTCTGTGGTTGTTTTCACATTTCCTGGAATCAAATCCCAAAATGGTGTTATCTAGAGTAAGTGATTTCATTTCTCAGAACACTTTTTTGTTTGTTTGTTTTTGGGCCACACCCAGTAACGCTCAGGTGTTACTCCTGGCTATGCACTCAGAAATCACTCCTGGCTTGGGGGACCATATGGGACGCTGGGGGATGGAACCGCAGTCTGTCCCAGGTCAGCTGTGTGCAAGCCCTACCGCTGCGCCATGGCTCTGACCCTGACACTTTTTTATATGATAGACTTGTGTGCTAAATGATGGTCTTTTCCAACTTGAATTGACTTTTATTTTAACGAAAATTTTAAAGACTCTTGAAAACTAAGCTGGTACAACTAAGTTGTTCTCTTGGATAGTAAGAGACCACTTACTTTAAATTGATTGATATCTGCTACTTTTACACCCTATAATAGTAACATTCATAAGACAAACTAGAATTCTACTAAGAGATAAGCTATTATTTCTTAAGTATTAGAATGGGAGAATTGTGTACTCAAGCAATTCTGGTGTGACTCATCAGAATTAATTAAATTATGAATTGACTAAAATTACAATAACTGACTTTGAAATACATTCAGATAAAATGATCCCATCCATACAGATAGTGTCTTAACTATCATTCCTAACAAGAATTCTGCACTTGATATTTTTTTTAAACAAGTAATCTGGAAGAGGAATACAGTGATTACAATTAGACCTTTGAAAAATAAAATAGATCCATTGATAATATCTAATGTGATCATCAGAAAATTTTTTTCTTTTTGGGGGGGTGGGGCTACACCTGGTGGTGTTCAGGGGTTACTTCTGGCTCATCGTTCAGAAATTGCCCCTGGCAGGCTTGGGGGTCCATCTGGGATGTTGGTCAAACCTGTGTCAGGTGCATGCAAGGCAAATGCCCTCCCCTCTGTACTATCGCTCAGGTCCCTATACTCATCAGAATTTTATTGCGGGGGGTGTTTAGCCACATACAGAATTGCTCTGGGCCCAGATTTCTGGCTCTATGATCAGAAATTACTCCTAGCAGGCTTGAGGGACCATTTGGGATGTCGGGGATCGGACCAGGGCCGGCCATGTGCAAGGCAAAATGCCCTACTACTGTACTGAAGAGCTCCAGGTGCTCTTCATCAGAATGTTTAAATGCTTATATATCATATGTCATCTTGTATTATATATGTGTTTTCTGCAATGCAAAGAAAGTAAAAATTTGGGTCCGGAGAGATAGCACAGCGGCGTTTGCCTTGCAAGTAGCCGATCCAGGACCAAAGGTGGTTGGTTCGAATCCCGGTGTCCCATATGGTCCCCCGTGCCTGCCAGGAGCTATTTCTGAGCAGACAGCCAGGAGTAACCCCTGAGCAACGCTGGGTGTGGCCCAAAAACCAAAAAGAAAAAAAAAAAAAAAGTAAGTAAAAATTTTTACAGAAACATAAGATGTGTGGATTTATGTTGAATTGTCATTATTTTTACATCATTTACCTCATAGAGTTAAAGCTATTAGTCCACACAGAACGAACTTATTTAGAGTTGAGCAAAATTTTTGTTATTTACTTCTCATATGCATACACTTCTTGTTTATTAAGGAAGAAATTTAGGAAATCTTAGGACTTGAGATGATATAAAAAAGCATATATGTTAGTGGGAGACTTCTTAATTTTCAGAAAAGTACATTCCTTTTAATTAAAATCTAATAATAGAGTACTTATAGTTGCATTTTAACACATGACTGCACAAAGGAGGAGAAAATATTATTAACTTAGCTTTTGAACCAGGGCCAGATTCTTTTATTCTCTTAACAATTCCTCCTGAAAGCTAGTGTATTTATTGGAATGAGTTTATTGAATTTATGTTGGTTTTTTTGTTGTTGTTGTTCTTCGGGCCATACCCGTTTGATGTTCAGGGGTTACTCCTAGCTAAGCACTCAGAAGAACTGCAGTCGTGATCTTTCCTTGGCTAGCGCTTGCAAGGCAGGTACCTTACCTCTAGTGCCACCTCGCCAGCCCTGAATTTATTGAATTTAATGAATGAACTTGTTGAAACAATTCTTCAGGAATTGGAGATACACTGGTGGATGGGAAGGCCATTTATAAAGAGAAAAAGTTGATGGCATCTTTTTTATATCTAGAAATGAGAATGGAAATTAATGTTTTATTTAAGAATTTTATTGGGCCCGGAGAGATAGCACAGCGGTGTTTGCCTTGCAAGCAGCTGATCCAGGACCAAAGGTGGTTGGTTCGAATCCCGGTGTCCCATATGGTCCCCCGTGCCTGCCAGGAGCTATTTCTGAGCAGACAGCCAGGAGTAACCCCTGAGCAACGCTGGGTGTGGGGCCCCCCCCCCCAAAAAAAAGAATTTTATTGAATAAGCAACAACATATTTTTTCCAGGACTTTTCCTGTATGCTAATGTGAGTGCTGTTTATGATTAAATGAAAATTTAATGATTAAATGACATTTTTGTGGGGTTTGTTTATGAATTAAAACTTTAAGATATGACTCAATAGTATTCCAAGGAGTTTTTCTAGTTACAGTTCATTTATTTGAACCACCATTTTTCATGCCTCTGCTTTGAACATAAAGTTTCTTACTCTTTGCTCCAACTCTAAGTCTAGACTATAACAATTCGATATTTGTGCCTGCCAGATTTGTCCATTTCTCTCCATCTTATCACCGTCCAGGCACTAGTCATAGTTTACTTCTTTGAATACAGACTAGTTTCCCAACCAAGGTGATCTTTTAAAACTGTAAATCAAACGATTTCATCCTATAACCTTGAAGTCTATCATTTGCTGTGATAGCTTGAGATCTAATGGAAATCCTTAGGATGCCTCCTAACATTTTCCAAGAACTGATCTTTTGACTTGGCTTGTTTACCCTTCCCCCACCCCTTGCAGCTGCAGTGTTCAGGTCACATTAGTCTTCTTTCAACAATACAGCTCATTCTTACCATGATTTTCTCCCTGGCCCGCCTGCTTCAGGAATCTGCTATTTTGCTCCTTTTTTGGCATTCTAAGTTTCCACCACTTTGAAGTGCTTTCCTTGGCCTATCATCTGCTTCCTCCAATATTTTGTTTATTACATTAATCACTTTTGTTTTTATAATGCCTCTTATTCACAGATTATACTATCAAGATTATTTTTATTTCCATATTATTTCCTTACTGAAAAATAACTACCTGAAAGAGTTTAGCATGTCTTGTTCATAACTATTTATGTTCTAAAAACAGTGCCTAGTAATGAGAAGATAATAAAATATGCAAATGACCTTCTTTAGGTTACTGATCTAAATTATGTTTACATGTTTTCAAAAAGCTAAGGTGTTAGCAAGTAGTAGCTATTGGATACATGTTCATTTTTCTTTCTTTTGACTACCTGGTAATATGTGACTTGTGACTGTATTCTGTACTTCACTTTTCCATATTATCTTAAAACCATTTTATCTTAAAAGCCAACATTTTTTCCTGAATTGATATTTATTCATAATACATAATATATGTATAAACATAAGAAATCTATACAAAAGGTCTGTACTGAAGGGGTTCATTCATTTTATAATTGTAGTCTTTGAGGACTATACATACAGTGGCTAATATAATTTTTTGTTTGAAAATTATTGAATTGAAAATTATAGAAAAGAGAATGTGGTGATTTCAAAATGTAACCCCAGAAGGTCCCACATACCTTAGTTGCAATGAGATTACTTTAACAATGGAAAACAAGGCAGTCTTTTTAGGAAAAGTACATGACCATCCTGTGAACTCTGTACTTCAAAGGAACAGTTATTGAATGTGAATGCTGGGAAGAGAGAAATGATAAGGATAAAGAAATCACTATCACTTGTGATAGTGATGCCTGCCAATTTTTAAAAATGTGGGTTACCCTTCAACTAGAGGGGGGGAGGTAGGGTTGCTACTACAAATAGTTGGAGGATAGTCAGGTGGAAGGTCACACTTATTTTCTTCCTTTCTTTTTTTTATTATTTTTTGTTTGTTTTTTTGGATCACACCCAGCGGTGCTCAGGGGTTACCCTGGCTCTGCACTCAGGAATTGCTCCTGGCAGGCACAGAGGACCATATGGGATGCTGGATTTGGATCACCGTCTGTCCTGGATTGGCTGCGTGCAAGGCAAATGCCCTACTTCTGTGCTATTGCTCCACCCCCTATTAAGGAGATTAATAAAAGACCAGCAGAAGGAATGGATAGCAAGTGTGATTAGATTAGCCTATGAAGGCTGGAGATATAGCACAGGGATAGGCACTTGCTTTGCAAATAATCAACCTAGTTCAATCCCCAGCATCCTAAAGGGTCCTTTGATCACCCCTCCCAGGAGTAATTCCTGTGTGCAGACCAGCAATAATCCTGGAACACAGTCAGGTGTGACCCCTAAAGCCACAAAGTCAAAAAGTTAAAAATAAAAGGTGGTCCTTCCTGTATGGCTTTGTGAGAAAATTGTGGACTGGTTCAGAGTAACTCTAGTTATCCTTTCATGGAGTTACTTGCACTTCATTGATTGATAGATTGATTATTCACTAGTACTTCTTTTCATGTCAACACCGAATATCTTTGATTTGGACTGAGTCGCATTTTCAGTGATGTACATGTGGAGTCCTTTACTTTTCAGTGTAACTGTGTGAGCCCATCTTTAAATGCTCCTTGCTTTATTCAGTTTTGTTTTCTGTAAAACTACTGAGGGGGGAATTGAAACCTGCTCACTTTCTGTCACATTTATATATGTGCACATGGGTTTTCTCCTGGTGCTTGGGTTTCTCCCCACAGCCAAAGATGGGTGCATATGCGATTCAGTAATCTGTGAGAAATGTTTCAGTCAAGAGTGAGGATGGTGTGGGTGTGAGTGCAGCTGTATGAGGAGATCCTTGCCCTGATTGGCTTCTTCTGAGCTGTTAAGATAAGTCTGGGCCTCTTCCATCCTGAACTAGGTAACTGCATTGGAATATGAATGAATTATTTGACATTGGAAATATTTGGAGTCTTTACTTAGAGGTTTTTTGGTGTTTTTGTTTTTTTTCTTTTGGCTTTTGGGCCACAACTGTGATGCTCAGGGGCTACTCCTGGCTATGCGCTCAGAAATTACTCCTGGCTTGGAGGACCATATGAGATACCAAGGGATCGAACCATGGTTTATCCTAAGTTAGCGCATGCAAGGCAAACACACTACTGCTTGCGCCACCGCTCCAGCCCCTATTTAGAGTTTTTTTGTGAGCAAAAATATGCCATAGAAAATTTGCAGTTGCATTTCTTTCAAGTTGCTCATGGTAAAATTAGTTTTGTGTAGGTTGTTTCTCTGAAAAAGATAGCTTTCAAGAACGTTTAGGCACCTTTAAGTGAGAGTGTTCTAGGAGCCAGAGCAATAAAGCAATAGGTAGTGTTCTTGCTTTGCACACAGCCAACCTGGTTTCAATCCTCAGTTCCCTATATTGTGAAGGTCTATAACACTTCTGTTGTCATTGTTGTTTTTCTGATTTACATCTGACTTTTAGAAGACATAAACTACTTTATAGTTTTATCTCTTCCTTACTGGTTTTTCCATCTAAGGTGCTTACATAATTTATTCTCAGTTCATAAGATTATTTCCCCTCCATTTCACTGTTAAGGTATTTATAGCAGAGGGTTTCCATACCTTTCCTTATCAGCACCTGGGAAGAAGTGTTAGTGTTGTCTGTTGGGTTTATAGTTAAGCTGTCTGGCTCTAAGTCAGCTTGTGGGTACTTCTTTAGTACACTTTGAGAGTGTCTATATCAGAGTTTCAACTTTCAAAATAACCTGTTTAAGGGTTTTATTAGTATTTTTTTAAACAAATAACGGTTGGCTATTTTACGTGAATGTATTTTGAGTTAAGCAATACAGATTTTTTCTGCTTGAAGAGGTTATCTGTGTTCTCTTTGGAGTAATTTTGAAACACTTTGTTGAAGGTGCTCTGTGTGACCATCAGGGCACAGGATCGGTGTCCATCAGCATGGCCATCCCTTGTGGCCAGACAGTGCTCTCCCTGTTCCTCAATAAACTCTGACAGGCTGTAACATGATAATTACCTATGATACCTAATTGCTGCTGGACACGTTCAGGGCAATCATCTTTGCTCTGCAGTCTTTTTTCTTAACTTATTCACTAGATGGCAGCAGACGGCAACAAAACAGCTCTTCCTGCCTGAAGACAATAAAAAGCCAGAAAGGAGAGTGTTTTAATTTTGGGAAAATAATGCACCTTTTGGGGGGGAAGTATAGGAACTAGTGTCCCTTTGTGTTATGAAAAATGTTATGTAGTATTTAAAGTCACCTTTTCAAGTGATACGGTAATCAGTCCAAAATTACAGGTAAATAAAAAATAATGCATGTATTCTTGTTGAGGTACATCTTGATCAGAGATAATTTTTTCAAGAAACTGTTCGAGCCAAAGAAAGGATGTATATTCTAATACAAATGAAAATCGAATATGAGTAAGGTTTTTATTTATTTATTTATTTTTTGGTTTTGGTTTTGTTTTGGAGCCACACCTGGTGATGCTAAGGGGTTCCTCCTGGCTATGCATTCAGAAATTGCTCCTAGGTCATGGGACTATATGGGACACTGGGAATCAAACCCAGGTTCATCCTGGGTCAGCCATGCATGCAAGGCAAACACCCTATCTCTGTGCTATTGCTCTGGCCCCTGTTTTTTTTTTTTTTTTACACAGATTACTTTATTTAAAGACCATTTATTACATATTTGATAATACATTTGTTTCTAGGCAAGTGAGAGCAAAATCATTAAAAAAAGAAATGGAAAAAGGAAAGAAAGAAAGAGAGAAAAAAAGAAAAAGGAAGGAAGGAAGGAAGGAAGGAAGGAAGGAAGGAAGGAAGGAAGGAAGGCAGGCAGGCAGGCAGGAAGGAAGGAAGGAAGGAAGGAAGGAAGGAAGGAAGGAAGGAAGGAAGGGAGTACAGGAACAAGATAATTGTGATAAAGTCATTGCATTTCCTCACACTGAGGTAACTCCTTGCCTGAAGAATTACTAAGCTTTCATTATTAGTTGACATTCCTGTTACTTCTTTTGTTCCTGAACATTAGGAAGCTTCAAATTACATGTTGAAATCTATATTAGTGTGTTCCTACGGGGTTAATAATGTTACCAAAAGTTGGAGTTGACTTTTGTGGGGCATGTTTTCAACTGCCATACTTTCTGGAGGTATGAGAGGCAGAGGGGTACCTACTCTCACTCCAAAAAAGATTGGTTGTCAGCCAAATGCCTGCATATCTGGATTTTTGGTTAGATAGATGTCTCTGCAGAGAGCATAGATGATTGGTGAATAAGGTCCTTTAGCAAAGTGGCAATTGTGTGTGATGGGTGCAGTAGGCATCATTTCTTCAGGGCAGGGACTTGGCTTGCCTTCTCCTCTGGAGATTGCCAGGTTTCAGTTTAGTAGTTGACGTACCCATAATTTTTCATGGCTTGATTTATATCTCTTTCAAAACAGAAAGTCTGTAGAACTGGGCACATGCAGGCATGAAAATGGCATTCTGGGAGCCTGAACAAAAGTTTACTAGTAGGCTTTTACCACTCAGGCTACATATGAGATGATACCTAATCTGAGAAAACTAACTAGGAATTGTGGTGGTCAGATTTTCTAAATAATTATCCTCCTTGTCGTAAATCTAGAAATCTCTTTATAGTTTCCTACATTCTAAGCTAATATGAATACATTTATTTAAACTTTCGTCAGTTTGATTTCTGGCAAAAATCTAATGAGCCATTGTCTTTCTTCCAGAAAAAAGTTCTAGGGGATAGTTTTTAAATAGTAGGGAGAGAGCTCACCTTGCATGCAACCAACATTGATTGATTCGAGCACTGGTACCCCATATGGCACCTTGAGCTTGCCAAGAATTATCCCTGAGCACAAAGCCAAATATAAGCCCTGGGTATCACAGGGTATGGCCCAAAAGTTCACCCTCCCCTATCGGAAATAATGAAATAATAGCAAGGGGAAAAGTAGCAATGTTCTACCAAAATGATTCCTATATTGTTTCTGTTGAATTTATGAAAGACTTCTATTTTTATCTGTTCACATTTTTTGAGTAGTTTATTCATTGTCTGATCACTAGCTTTAAGGTTCTTCTCCAGTCTCTGCTGTATAGATTTGTTCTGCATCTCATCCTCTGGCTCACTGACTCCCATCCTCAGCTGCTGTTACTCCGTTAGAGAGGCTTTTTTCATTGAGGTGTTCATTCATCTACTGAGTTTTTCCAGCCCTCTTATTTCAGTTGTAAGTTCTGTCATTATGGTCTGTTCAGCTTGATCTATGCTTGCTTTCAGTTCTTTGAGTACCCTCCATATTAATACTCTAAACTCCTTATCTGAGAGGCTAACTAGGTGGTTGGTACTTTTCATATCATCTTCATTCTCTGTGTGTGGTGTTGTCCTGCATTGTTTCCCCATTACAACACTTGTATAGTGATTTTTACTATGAGCTGTGCGGTGGGGAGAGGTGCAGAGGTTAGAAGATGCCCACAAGCGCTCCTCTGGCTCCACCTTATTGGGTGTCTTGGCTGTCTTGTGCTGGAAAGCAGACGGAAAAAGCAGCAGTCCTTTATAATGGCTCTCCGGGTTTATTAAGGCCAGGGGTCTTCAAACTTTTTAAAGTGGGGGCCTGATTACGGTCCCTTAATGAGCTGGAGGGCCGGACTATATGAGCTACTAATTCTTATTCACACTGCACATATCTTAGGTAAATAAAATGAAAACCATTTATAAATAAACAGATCACGCACCAGTATTTCAATGGGAACTGTGGGCCTGCTTTTGGCTAATGAGATGGTAAATGTCTGGTTCCATATTTGTCACTGCTAGCCGTAACAAGTGATGCAAGTGGGCATCAGTTACTCTTGATCTGGTTGGAGATTTCAGATGTTTCATTCTTGAAAAAGTCTGTTCACAGGCATAAGAGCTACCAAAGATGGTTACCATTTTGAGTGCATGGTTCCTGATATTTGGATATGTCTCAGAGGGGAGAGATGCATAGAAATTCAAAAGGTTACTTGACTTAAATGCATCTTTCAGAGAGTCACAATTCTGCAGTTCAACCAGTTCCATTTGGTAAATCGTAAGGACATTTTCAATCTCAACAGAAAATGGATTATGAAAAAGCTGTATGTCCTGTTCATGGAGATGAAGCTCTTTGAATCTAAATTGAAACTCCTTTTGCAACAATTCTAGTGAAGCCAGACATGTTTCCTTTGGGAATGCAACCAATGGTTTGTCCGCTGACAGCTTTTTTTTTGTTTTTTTTTTTTTTAATCCCCGCCCACCCTGCTCTGCTGACAGGTTTTGAGTTGTTGGGAGATGACTGAATTTTTCCTCCTGTACTTGTTTGATGAGAAGGCCTAATTTTACTTCAAATGCTTTCACATGCGATGCCGTATCACAGATGAGCTTCCCCTTGCCTGAAGTTGCAGATTGAAACTGTTGAGTAGCTCTGTTATATCTGTCAGAAAGGCAAGGTGCCATTTCCATTCTGCATCATTGAGCTCTGGTACTTCTTGGTTTTTTGAAAGTAGAAAAGCTGTAATCTGCGGAAGTAAGTCATAGAAACGTTTCTAAACTCTCCCTCTACTCAGCCAACGGACTTCTGTGTGGTACAGAACATCTTCATGGGCAACATTTACCTCAGATAGAAATTCCTGAAATTGTCTGTGGTTTAGTGCATGAGTTCTGATGTAATTAACACAAGATACCACAGTTTTCATAACAGAGTCCCACTTCAGTGATTTACAATACAGCGCTTGTTGGTGGATGAGGCAGTGTATGGCAATTGGATGAGGATGGTTATGTTTGTCCATCTCTTAGACCCCACCATGCTAGGTGCACCATCAGTTGTTACACTGATTAGTTTAATCCAGTCCAGCTCCAAACCATTCACAGTTTGGCAAACCTTTTCAAATATATCCACTCCTGTGGTTGTACCTTTGATACTTTGCAGTGCAGCAAGCTCTTCTGTGACTTCAAAATACTCACTTGCCCCATGCATATAAATGAGAAGTTGGGCAGAATCACGAACATCATTGCTTTTGTCGAGTGCCAAGGAAAAATAGCAAAGTTTCTTTGCAGAGTTTTGCAAATGGTGCAGCAAATTTTCTCCCATTTCTTCAATCCTTCGTGTCATTGTAACTCCTGAAAGGCTCACTGTACTAAATAAATCGGCCTTCTCTGGACACATCTCTTTGGCAACAGAAATAAGGCATTCTTTAACAAATTCTCCCTCCACGAATGGTTTGCCATTGCGTGCTATTAGCTTGGCAACTTGAAAACTTGCCCGCAGTGAGGGAGTATTTAATTGCTTCTGCTTCGCACAAGTATTTTGCTGAGTTGTCAGTGTATGTTTCAGTTGTAATATTTTATCTTTTCTCACTTCTCCAACCAAACAATCATATTTTTCTTTATGTTGAGTTTGATAGTGGCATCACAAATTGTATTCTTTGAACACAGCAACTATATTCTGACATATCAGACACACAGCTTTTTCTTTGCACCGCATAAAAAAGTAATTGTAAGTCCACTGTTCTTTGAATATCCTACACTCGCCGTCAATTTTTCTTTTTCTTGACATCATTGTTTCCTAGGGATTCCAAACTGATATTAGTAGAAATACAAATATGTGTGTATATATACACACAGTGTATGAACCCCCATTAGTCCCTGATGTGAACACTTACCCCTTGCAGGCTTTTCTAAGCAGACCAGCTCAGTCCCTGATAGTTCAGTTATATTTCCCTATATAATGCCCAAATTGATATGTTCGGAATCAGCATGATTCAACACTGAAAATCAACACTGAAAATCAACACTGAAAAGGAATTGCAAAATGCATATAAAATTTTCAATGTAACCCCTTTAAAATGCCTCAGCATCGAATCCCTAATTTTCCACATGGGCAATTCAGCACCGAACCCCTAACCTCCCATCCACCACCCACCCCCTAACTTTGATTTTAGCACTGAACGCCTCACCACCCCCAGTGGGGAATTTTCATATGAGTCACCCACAGCTCAATTGGGCAGAACCCCCCATCTGGCAAAAATTTATTTCTAAGGCACTTTTGACTGACATTTGGCAGTGGAGGGAGTGGAGGAAAACCTCACTGACAGGCAGGCAGAGCACAGACACCACATTGCCTGGGGGTGGAGCAGGCGCCTTTTTACATCATATAATCACCCACATGTGGTACTCCTCGCCACGCGGTGTCCGGCGCCCTCCAGTGACGTCATCAGCGCCAGGCGCAAGGGCGCATCAGTGTCCTTCTCAACATCGCCCTCATGCCCACCCTCCCAGTACACAACATGCCATGGGCAGAGGCGGTTGATGTTATCCCTGAGAAACCGTGACACTGAGTGTATATGCTGGCAGGTATCTTGGCAACCAAACAGCGCTCAGTGCTGGCGGGCCAGATCAGACTCCTCTGCTGGCCGCATGTAGCCTGCGGGACGTAGTTTGAAGACCCCTGATTGAGGCCCTGGATATGGTGTTTGATGGCATCTTCTTGGTAGTCTTGTGCAGGAAAGGAGTGGAATGCAGTTATTATTTTGATCCCAGAAATTAACCTCTCATTTTAAAAAAAGAATGTCTGGTTTATATCTTTTTTTTCTAGTTCTTAGAAATGCTTTATTTTGACATATTTTTTACTTTCTTTAACATGGATTAACAGTTCATTTCTACTTGGAAATTTATTTGTGTACACATATTTACAAAGTTGTATGTGTTTTTAATTGTATTGAGTTCTAGTTATGATCCTACTATTAATTTTAAGCCTCTAACTTTGGACTTCAATTGTTTTATATCTACAAAAATTATAATTATATTGTAAAATAAGTTAAAATATTATCTGAATTTACACTTTTGCTGAATCACTCTTTCCAAGTTGAAATTCAAGTTTCTCCAATTATTCCTACAATTAAAAAATATTTCTTGATTTAGAGTTCAACCAACAATTCTATATTGCCTTTCTGTGTTTAATATTCTGGGTGATGAAGTTCTTTAGTTAAAAAATCTGTACTGGGGACTAGAGCAGAGGCGTAAGCGGTAGGGCGTCTGCCTTGCACACGCTAACCTAGGATTTGATCCTCCGGCATCCCGTATGGTTCCCCAGTCAAGGAGCGATTTCTGAGCAAATAGCCTGGTGTGGCCCCAAAACAAAACAAAACAAAACAAAATTCTGGACCAGAGTGACATTACAGAAAGTAGGCCTTTTTCTTTGCAAAGCTGATCCATGTCCAGTATCCCATATGGTCCCTAAAGCAGCACTAGGAATAATCTGTCTGTCAGAGATAGGAGTAAGCTCTGAGCACAGCTGGGTGTGTCTCAAAATAAACAAACCCCAAAATCTTCACAGTCTTCATCTTTTTTATTCCTTAATGTAACAGTGACGTTAAAAAAAAAAAAACTAGGCCAGCTGTTTTTGTAGATTATGGTATACTCTAAATTGTTCTGGTTTCCTTCTCCAATTAGATTTGGATTAAACATTTGAAAATAAAAATACTAGGTTGTGGGCACCATTCTTATTGCATTATGTTAGCAGACTATCTGTCTTTTGGAGGCGCCAGATTGGGCCATTGTTTTAAACAACAGATATTTCTATGACAAATTCTTTCATAAGTCACTGCCTCTGTTTTGATAAATTGAGGTTTTATGCCTGTTCTTTGATTTTAGCTTTTGATAATCCTTACTGACAGTTATTGCATATATAATGAGAATAATTTTTCTAGTTTTATTCTTTATTAAATTGTAATTTAACCACTTTATGTTCAATTAAATTATTGTTACCAGTGAAACTCATAATTTTTGCAATAATAGCTTAGTGAAAGTCTACTAGGCAGGGAACTAAATATTCTGATGTCATAGGAAAGATAATATATTTGAATTAGGAGTGCAGTTAAGAGTGAACTTTTACTTGTTAATAGTCCATGTAATTTTCTTTCAAAAATGAACCCATTGGGGCTGGAGCAGTGGCACAAGCAGTATGGCATCTGTCTTGCATATGCTAACCTAGGATGGACCATGGTTCGATCCCCAGCATCCCATATGGTCGCCCAAGCCAGAAGCAATTTCTAACAGCATAGCCAGGAGTAACCCCTGAGTGTCACCGGGAGTGGCCCAAAAACAAAAAGAAGAAAACGAACCCATTGGGCCCGGAGAGATAGCACAGCGGTGTTTGCCTTGCAAGCAGCCGATCCAGGATCAAAGGTGGTTGGTTAGAATCCCGGTGTCCCATATGGTCCCCCGTGCCTGCCAGGAGCTATTTCTGAGCAGACAGCCAGGAGTAACCCCTGAGCACTGCCGGGTGTGGCCCAAAAACCAAAAAGAAGAAAAAAAAAAAGAAAATGAACCCATTGTCACTAAATAGATTTAAATAAGTCATTTTACTTTTCTTCAAGGTTTTCTATTATAAATGCTAATTTAATTTAACATTTGTAAATCCTACATTATTTTTATAATAGCTGTGGAAATACAGAGGGCTTTGAATCAACTTGGAACACCTCAAGATTCACCTGAATTAAGGCAACAGCTGTAAGTATTGTATTTAAAAGGAAGGGAGGGGAAAGAGAGAGGGACTGCACGCTATTATTCTGTTTCTCTAATAATTTATAGAATTTTACTAACCGGAGAAACAATGGTTGATTTTTGTTAATACCTTATTTAAATTACAGGTTATGTAGATATTTTCTTTCACTGGAGGTAGATGTCTTCTTTATTTTTTTGAAAGATTGTCTTAATGTTTCAATACAGAATTTTTTTAGTTGCCTTTCTTAATTTTTCTAAGTAGGTTTTTATTTTATGATTTTTGAAAAGTAGTACTACTTCCTTTGTGGCTTATTTACCATTGATGAAATTTCCTACAACATCCAAGTTTTATCTGGTTTAGATCCAGTATATAATTTCTCAAATGCCTATACATTCCTTACATTTCTGAAAGCTTTAGACTGAAAGCATTAGATGTTCAAGGTTTCCCCTAACTCTGCACTCAAGAATTATGCCTGGTGGTGCTCAGGTGACCATATGGATGCTTGGGATTTAACCCAGATCAGCTACATTCAAGACAAAACACTTTACTCCTTGAACTATCATTCCAGCCAGCCCTATTTTAGAATTTTAACTCTTAATTTTTTTCAAAGATTCAGAATGGCTTCTTACTATAGAATACTTGGCAACTGAATAAAAATAAGTTATTTTTTCTTCTTTTTAAGTTAAATGTAGGTCTCAATACTTTAACATACATATTATTTTAAAGGGTTTTAAATATGGCCAATACATATTAAAATGAGAGGTATATGTGAGAAGTGCTAATTTTGTAGTTTTTAGAGCATCACAATACAAGCTTGTTTTTTTAGTGTCACATTCTTTTTTTTTTTTTGGTTTTTGGGCCACACCTGGCGGTGCTCAGGGGTTACTCCTGGCTGTCTGCTCAGAAATAGCTCCTGGCAGGCACGGGGGACCATATGGGACACCGGGATTCTAACCAACCACCTTTGATCCTGGATCGGCTGCTTGCAAGGCAAACGCCGCTGTGCTATCTCTCCGGGCCCCTAGTGTCACATTCTTAAATTAGGTGTATTACTTCTTACTCTTTTTGTTTTTGTTTTGTGGTCACACCTAGCATTGCTCAGGAGTTACTCCTGGCCATGAATTTAGGAATAAATCAGGAAACATTCTTGTTGGTGCTCTGGACACCATATGGGGTCTCGGGGATTGAACCCAGGTTAGTCACTTCATGACGAGTGCTCTACCCCATTTTACTGTCACTTGAGCCCCTTTTTTTGTTTGGTTGTTTGTTTTTGTTAGCTAATTATCTCTCCTCCACTTTTCTTAAAAACTTGTAAGATACAAACGTTCCAGTAGAAAAGTAGGACAGATTTAATGTACCCTCAGAACTGGGAACTGGCAGTTTTAGGCAACAAATACTCCATATCACTAATCATCAGGGAGAGGCAAATCAAAACGATGAGACAATATTTATACCACAGAGAGTACACATTGAAAAGAATAACAACAGCCCCTCCTTGCACCGGTACAGGGAGAAAGAAAGGGAATCTTATTTACTGCTGATGGAATGTTGAATGGTCCAACCTTTTTGGAAAATAATATGGACATTCTCAGAAAATTAGAAATTGAGCTTCCATATTACACCGAATACCAGTCCTCCTTGGAATATATCCTGAGTCCAAAAACACAATGCAGAAAAGGCAATGAACACTCCCATGTTTATTGTAGTACTAGTCACATTCTATTACACTGGTGCCTAAGAATAGATAAGTAGATAAACAAGCAATGGTATATCAACACAATGGAATACTACACAGCTATTAGGAAAAATGATGTCATGAAATTTTCTTACACATGGATGAACATGGTGAGTATATTGCTGAGTGAAATGAGTTGGAGGGAGTGGAACTGACAGTGATCACACTTATTTTTGAAATATTAAAAAACACATTTCTTTTTTAAATATGTTGAAAAAACAGTTGATAATAATTCCCATTTGATAATAGAGATGAGGGCCATGAGGAATTGTCCAGGATAGGAACTTACTCTGGGAGTGGAAGTGGGGTAAAGGTGAGTGCAGTTAGCATAGAGAAGACCCTATGACAATGATAGATAGAAAATGGTTAGTCTGAGCAAAACCTGAGTGCTGAAAAGAGGTAATGTGGTATGCCTGATACCCTTTCAATAACAGTATTGCAAACCACAGTGCCTAAAAGTAAAAATGTAAAGGTGCTGAAGGAGGAGAGAGAGGAAAAGTACATCTGCCAGATAGGAGAGAGAGTGAGAGGGACACTGGTGATGGGAAAAATACACTGATAAAGGGATATGTGTTGGACCATTGTATGACTGAAACTCAATCATAAATAATTTTGTAACTGTAACTTATGATGATACAGTTAAAAAATTAATAAACAAAAATAAAAGTTATGCCACAAGAAAAAATAGATTACAAACCCTCCTTATTCAGTTCATTTCTCATTTAGGGTATGTAGATTAAGAAGGTTTGCAAACTCTCAGATCAAACAGCAATATTCTGAAACTAGTTTAAGTCATCTTCCTTTCTAAATCATTACAATATTTATTTCATAAGGACCAGTTACCTCAGTTTGAGAAAAGATTTTTCCATGTATATTTAATCAATGCTTATCAAAGAATAAAATCTAAACTTTTTAGAAAAAGCCTATTTTATAGGGAAGTCTATAAAAAGGTGATTTTTTAAAAGAATATATTGCTCCTAAGGATTGATTCAAGTGACAGTTTTCACTGAAAGCCATGTTTTAGTATTTTGTCTGTCATGTGTATTTTCTCCCTTCAGCCAACAGAAGCAGCAGTATACTAACCAACTTGCCAAAGAAACAGATAAGTACATTAAAGAGTTTGGATCTCTGCCCACCACCCCCAGTGAACAGGTATCAAGCTTTAATATACATTGTTGATTGTACTGAGTATGAAAGGAATCAACTACATTTGAACTCTTATGCTAGAGAGGAAATCAGGGGCTAAAATTCTATTTGAGATTAGTTCACAAAACACAAAACGGCATTTAATTACCCAGGTAATATCCTGTGGTATCCATGCAGTTTTCTCTGTCCCGTAATTAAGTGCTCACAAAATGCTTCTTGAGTAATTGTTTCCTGGCCTTCCAGGACTGACTCAATGCAGTATGCACAGTCATTTAAGATGTGGCTTTCTTAAGGATGTATTTATTTCCTTACTTAGTTGAAGCTACTTCTTAGGAAAGAATATATGGTTTTATTTCCTTTAAAAAAATTTGGGGGGATAGAAAAAGAATTTAATATAGCTTAAAAAGGCCCAGTCCAGTTATTTGGATAAAAATTTGACTTGAGAAGCCAGTACTTTGGGCCTTGGCCTCAAAGTGGATGTACACTGTATTTGCACAGAAGTGTATTTGAACAGATTATCAAAATGTTATCTAGAGTTATTCACTAAGACCTTAAATTTACTCAATTTACCTGGGGGCCGCAGGAGGCAAAGTCGGGGTGAGGCAGGAATGCATAAGGGATTTTGCTTACCGAATATTCACAATAAAAAATTGCAAGAATTGTAAGAAAATTGTAAGAAAAAATATCGCAAAAGATCGCATTAAACATTTGCATACCCCGAACGGAACTGCTCAGGGTATGCAGGGATTTTTATTGTGATTATTTGGTAAGCGAATAATCGCGAATACTGCGATATTTGAAGGCCGGTTGAGGGCCACAAAATGTTGTACAGAGGGCCGCAAATGGCCCAAGGGCCGCGAGTTTGAGACCCCTGCCTTAGAATGAAAGAAGAGTATATAAAAATTTAAGAATTAAAGAACCAGCTAAAAGTGAGTGATACAGCTTTTGCAAACTTCATTATTGAACATCGCAGCAAGATTCTAGAAGATTTTTCTTTTCCTTTTTCTAGCGTCAAAGAAAAATACAAAAGGATCGTTTAGTGGCTGAATTCACAACTTCACTGACAAATTTTCAAAAGGTCCAGAGACAAGCTGCTGAGAAGGAAAAAGATTTTGTTGCTCGAGTAAGAGCCAGTTCCAGAGTGTCTGTAAGTATTTTTTTTAAGGCATGATCTTAATAAATAACATAATCTTAAAAGAAGTATAAGAATCTCATTGTCATTTGTTTAAATCATAAAGGTCTCATTATCTCTTAAACTTCTGTTTGTTCTCTTCCTGTGTTTTTGCTTGATTTCTTTTTCCTTCTCTCACTGGAAGGCCCTCCTAGATCTGAGAGGGCAGTCAGATTTGCATCTGTGAATCCACAGTCTCAAGTATTGGGCAGTTCCTGAGCCATTGGATTACCTTCCATGCTCTTTCTTGTTGGCCAGTCAGGATCACCTTGAAGTGTGCAGGTGACCCAGGATTTTTGGTAACAGGGTTTGAACTTATGATCCTGTGCTTACTTAGGCAGGTGTGTTAGGCCACTGAGCTATATATATCTAGGTCCTGCTTGTTTTGATTTTTGAATTGGAGCCACATTCACTTTCCTCGTTGCTACTTCCCAGTTTGGCACAAGAAAGAAACTTCTGGTAGTTCAGTATTCCAGGCTCTGGTCAAACCCATGGTTTACACATGCAAAGCATGTCTCCAGTCCCAGAGGCATCTTCCAGATTTCAGTAAGAAGGAGGTGGTTATGATGTTACTGTTTGCTCTGTTCATGTCATGGATCAAAGTAGTTAATTGTACAGAAAGAAAAATATAGTTAGAAAAGATTACAAGTAATATTCTGTCTAGTACTCTCATGTTTTCTTGAACTTATTTTTTTGGTATTTGTAGCTGCTTTTTTTTAAGGCATTTACTCCTGAAGATGGAACTGAAGAGGATGAATATATTTTTTAAAATATTAAAAATGAATATTCGCCTAGAGAATTTAAGCAAAAATACTTTATTTAAAATGGATTTTATTTTTTTAATATCTTTATTTAAGCACCATGATTACAAACATGTTTATAGTTGGGTTTCAGTCATAAAAAATGGATTTTAGAGTACAGGTTTTAAATTTATTTTTAGAAATCATTTTTTTCTTTTCTTTCTATAGAGAGTTGAAAGTGTTACTTATTATTTATTTATTTATTTATTTATTTATTTATTTATTTATTTATTTATTTATTTATTGGGTTTTGGGTCACACCTGGCAGCGCTCAGGGGTTGGTTACTCCTGGCTTTATGCTCAGATCACTCCTGGCAGGCTCGGGGGACCATATGGGATGCCGGGATTCAAACCAATGACCTTCTGAATGAAAGGCAAATGCCTTACCTCCATCCTATCTCTACGGTGCCATGTTGTTATATTTTAATCAGATGACATTATTAATCCTTCTTGCTTATTTAGGATGTTGTTTTGTTATTTTACCTATAGCAGTTGACCCAAACATTTGAACAGGAATGTCTCTTTATCACATGCAGTTAAAATATACAAGGAAAAACTGTGTTGCGTGTTTTTTCTTTGCCTTTTCTCAGTCCATTCTCTTGCTAAATTGTTTAGGGTGGCTTTCCTGAAGACAGCTCAAAAGAGCGGAATCTTGTTTCCTGGGAGAGGTAAGAAAACTAAAGCATACTATACATGGCATACATTATAGTTCACAGAACAGAAAGCTTTCAGTAAAGTATATTATATAACTGACTTACTATAATTGGATTGATAAAGATTTTTCACTCATATGAGATTTAAGTCAACTAAGAAGAAATGCCCAGTTGTTTGCATAGTATCAAATACACAAAATAATTTCACTGATAGGAAATATGAATAAAATTTGGTTAATATTTCTAGGAATTTGAGTAAGTAATTCTCTGAAGATGAATTGCATTTCATAATTTTCCAGTGGGGAGGTGGTTCTATTGTTTTGTCTTAATACCATAATTTCTTTTTTTCCATATACTACTCTTGCTAGCCAAACTCAGTCTCAAGTGCAGGTGCAAGATGAAGAGATTACAGAAGATGACCTTCGTCTTATTCATGAAAGAGAGTCTTCTATTAGACAACTTGAAGTAAGCTTTATGTCTTAGAGTTAGACTGTGTGTCTTTGTACTTAAGGTATTTGTCCTCAAGATGTTTAGTCAGTACTAGGAGATGCATCAAGAAATAAAAATAAAATAAAAAAAATTTTGTAGTATATCTCCTGTATGTTAGTGTTTTTTTTTTTCAGTACTCCAGAATTAGTGCTATGTTGAGAACCAACACTATACTACCTTCGTCTTCATCCTTTTTTATTTAGTTTTGTATCATCTGAGATCATTATTCTAGGGAAGTACCTCCTTAGTAAATAAGATGGCTTCTATAGCATGCAATACACAGCATACTGCCATTACTAAGACTTTTTACAAACTCCTTAAAAGTATTTTTTCTTGGGGCCAGAGAGATGGCATGAGGTAAGGCGTTTGCCTTGCATGCAGAAGGACAGTGATTCGAATCCCGGCATCCCATATGGTCCCTGAGCCTGCTAGGAGCAATTTCTGAGCATAGAGCCAGGAGTGACCCAAAAACCAGAAAAAAATAGTATTTTTTTCTTTAATATATTTATCACATCAAAGACATTTAAAGGGGCTTGTGAATTCTTAGTTATTGTAGAACCCATATGTTCCCCAGCAGGTAGAAAAATGATTGTTAACAATAAGTACAATTATTGGGCTTTTAAATTCTTTACATTTGATACCAAATTTAATTCTTACAGAAGTTATATGAAGTAGTTATACTGCTTTGATAGAGGAAAACTAAGTTTTACTCAGGGGAAAACTAAGGCACAGGATAAATAGCAATTGCCAGATAGTCTTGTCAATGAAGTATTTAAATTTAAGTAGGTAAAATTATAATTATCACTACTGAAGAAAATAAATTTATCCTTTTTTATTCAACACTATTCTGTTGTATCTTCAAATAAATTTGAGACTTTAAAATTATATTTAATATTTTATTCTTTTGAACTTACGTAACTTTTTATTTGAAGTATACAAGGAAAACTCAACAGTCTTATATGGAAGTTTGGATAGCAAAACTGTCAGATGGTATAACATAAACTCATTAAAAGGTCACCTTCTCTGTTACATATCTTCATTTCTATCATGCTTTGCCTGATATTTTTAACTTTACAGGTCTTTTTCAGAAAACTGATCACTGTTAAGTAGGATCTATGTTCTCAAGATTGCGTATAATAGACTTTTCTGGTATTTTGAAAACAAATACTTTGTTGATAGACATGTTCAACTGTGTTTATGAGCAATGTTTGGGTTTCTTTTCCTCTTGTGAATGAGAACTGAATTTCTGATTACAACTATTATATTTTTTTCTTAGGCTGATATTATGGATATTAATGAAATATTTAAAGATTTGGGGATGATGATTCATGAGCAAGGAGATGTGATAGGTAAGCCCCTGAATTAGATATAATGCACTCTGCCTTTTGTAGATCTTCAAAGAAAGAATTGCCTCATCTGTGGCTCTCATCTTTGGCTCTCCTGTGTCCTTCCCTTTCAACTCTCCTTCTCCCAAACTTAGTTGAGTGGGTTAGTTCTGTTGTGTGGCCTTTGGTCTTCCATTGCTACCTTGCCGTATATCTTAAACTCCCACATACGATAGAGAATTCTGTATTTAGTTTTGTCTTTAGTTTTCTTTTCATCAGAGAGAGAATTCTTTAAAAAGAAATAAAAGTAAATAGGTATTAAGTACTGGGGAAAATAAGACTAAGGCAGGGGATGCAGGACTACTGGCAATAGAAATTCTTGCTTTTGTGAAGGTAGGCAAGACATTATTGATAGGTGTCATTTTAACTAAGAGCTCATACAAGTAATGGAGAAAGTTAAGAGTTCAGGTAGGAGGAAGAGCCAGACTGCTAAGGCAAAAGTATGCCTGATCATTCAGGTGAATGAAATAAGAAGGAAGAAGTAGGGATGAAGTTAGGAGCCACAGTGGCTTCATGGTGGAATCTATGCCATTGGAAGGATTTAGTTTTTATACTTAATGTGTAGCCTAGAATGATTGGTATAGGAAGTGTCAACATCCTTTAGGTCTTGAAAGGTTCAATGTGGTTGATTGAGGACAGCTTGTAAAGGGTCAAGTCTAAAAGGAAGACCACTGAAAAGGATATTGCAGGAAGGCTATGGTATTGCCTATGATGAGGAAGAAAGAATTGAAGTGCCGAAGAATAGTAAAATTCTGAGTAATTTGTGTTTATGTGTGAATCTGAGGGTGTGTGTGTGTGTGTGTGTGTGTGTGTGTGTGTGTGTGTGTGTGTGTGTGTGTGTGTGAAAGAATTGAAGTGCCGAAGAATAGAAAATTCTGAGTAGAGTGTGAGAGAGACTTTGTGTGTGTGTGTGTGTGTGTGTGTGTGTGTGTGTGTGTGTGTGTGTGTGTGTGTGAAAGAATTGAAGTGCCAAAGAATATAAAATTCTGTGTAGAGAGTGTGTGTGAGAGAGACACAGAGAGAGAGAGAGAGAGAGTGCATGCGTGCGTGTGTGTGTGCAGGTTTGGCAAGATGTGATTCAACAATTTCTGGTTAAGCATGAGGTGCTAGTTGATACCCAGTGAAATGTTTTAGACATCAATGAAGAGAATATAGAGTTCAGGGGAAATATCTGGACTAAGATATACCAGATGTAAATCTAGTAGTCAAATGCACATAGGTGATACTTAAAACCACACAGTGAGGTTAAATCACCTGGGAAATACATGTTTATAGAGAAAAAAGTTTTGAGAGTGAGTCCTATATATATATATTTAAGGCAGAGTTGTCAACCTCATCTATGGTAGCTTTTGCGCAACAGCCATAATTGAGTATTTATAAAGTAATGGTATTATCCACAAAGCTTAGAATAATATTTTTTTCTTATTTTTTTGGGTCACACCCGGCAGCACTCAGGGTTACTCCTGGCTCTACACTCAGAAATCGCTCCTGGCAGGCTCAGGGGACTAAATGGGATGCCAGGATTCAAACTACTGTCCCTCTGCATGCAAGGAAAATGCCCTACCTCCATGCTATCTCTCTAGCTAAAATAATATTCTTTATAGAATATTTACCAACATTATGTGTACAAAAAGTTTTAATTTTAGTTTACATTAAAATTTTTTATTTAATTTAGATTCCATGAAATTGAAGAGGAATCAATAAAGAAATAAAGGGAAAGACTAGCCAGTCACATAGAGAAAAAATATATAAATTCATTGTTTTCTAACAGAATGGATAAAGTACATAAGACACAGCTTTTAAGTATAATAAAGATTAAGAACTGGTTGCCAAATTTAACCCTGAGTTGAGCATAGTGACCTTGATGGGAGCTGTGTCAGTCAGTGACTTAGTGTAAGTGAAAACATAAATGTTGTTTTTAGAGAAAAAGGGAGGAAGACAGTGTAGATAGAAAGTGCAGAGTTTTCTCAAGGAGAGAGCTTTCTGGCTCTTTCACTGGAAAGGAGAACAGAGTGAAGTCACAGTTACCAGTAAAGATAGAGTTAGTTAGAAAGTTTGGGGGCTGTTTTTACAATAGCTGTTTGGGGCTTGAGAAATAGTACAGCATATAGAGTCCTGGACTGGCTGACTGTTATTCAATCTCTATGCCTACATGGCCCCCAAACCTCATCAGCAGTCATTCCTGAGCACTGCTAGGCGTGGCCCCAAAACAAAACAAACAAAAACAACAACTATGTCCACAGTAGGATTGATGCCAAAGGTTTGCGGGGAAGAAATACAGATGAAATGGGAGAGAAGGAAAAATTGTTTCTGTGGTTCAGTAACAAGAGGTAGAATAAAATGCATAAATGGAAAGGTTGGCTTTTGCTTGAATCATTAGTTACTCCCTACAGTTGGAAAGATTCAGCAAAGTTATTACTGAATGTGATTGGTGAATAGGGTACTGGGAGGATGTGGAATTATCTTCTGGTTGTTTTGTTATGTCAGTGTTCTAGAACTGAAGATTATAGACAGAACAATAATGTATAAGGAGGCATGAAAATTTAATGGGAAAGATGAATATATTTAATTTTCTTGATTGTGAAGGAAATGAGATTAACTTTCTGGGTAGTCATGAACTTAAAGTGAAATACTCAGCCCAGCTTATGTTTGCTTCTGTGTACAGTTCCCTAAGTTCATTAAGGTTTTGTCACATAAGTATAAGTACCAAGGCAAGAAGACTGAAGATAATGGTGATTCCTTCTTCATCTAAACTAGTATAAGGACAAAGGCATGACATATTTTAGGAGCAATGGAAAACTGATAAATCACTAAATTAGAACTTTAGAGTGTTAGTAATTGGATATTCAAGTCACCAGCTTTTGAAATAGAAGCATTGAAGAAAAGGACCAATGAGTTAGGGGTTAAAATAACCAAGGAAGGAGAAAAAAATAAATGACCATGTGCTCTTTGGTCTGCTACAAGTAGGGGTTGGATGAGTTTGGTAATAACATGACCTTCAAAACAAAGTTTGGAGTCAGAAGTAAGAGACTGCAAAAAGACAACTAGTTCATCTCCTAGCGCAGGGGTGGCAAACACGAGAGCCACATGCGGCTCCCGACCAAAATGAATTCGGCTCTTTGCCTCTTATTATGATTTTGTCTACTGTGGCTCTTGGCCAAGTTTAGATTTTGTTCTGCTGCTTCTGAGGAGGGACCTCAGCGGCACAACGATGAGGACACGACTCTTGTGGCACATGTTGGGTCATATCTTACCATGAGTTCTTAGTATGGAGGACGCAGCACACCCTCACCAGCACTGCAGAATATTGACCCTCACTCAAAATGGCAAAATACAATATGTGTTTAATATACTATTGTTAAAATCATATGCGTTTGTGTGAGTGTTTGTCTGTTTTGGCAGGTCACTGCATGGTGCGACTCTCTGACTCTCACAGTTTAAAATTTTGGCTCTTTATGTCGAACTTGTTCGCCACCCCTGTCCTAGCATAATGAGGGTGGGAAGGAAAACTGTCATACTTGAGAAGGCTCAGTTTCAGTGAAGAAGGACGTTGATGGTCACAGAGTAAATTGAGGTTGTCAGTATTTTCCCTGAACAAAATTTGTCAGGTGCTTGGTATTAATTTGGTCATCAGAGCTTTAGAACTAGGTATCTGTTTTCCTATCATTACTAGACAGACCTGGAGTTTTGTTGTAATGGGATGATCAAGTTTATTTATTTTATTCTGTAAGTCTTGTTTGGATCACCTGAGAAATAGCGTGGGAGAAAAAAAAGTCATAGCCCATATTAAGAAAAAAACCTACAAGTTTGTCCATATCATGTTAATGTTAACCTTTGAATGGTGAACTGCTTATTTTTACCTTGAAACAAAATCTAATGATTTTACAAATGGATTGCTGGAGCACCAACACATATTAACCATTTTGTATGTGCATGTTTTATTTTAAAGACAGCATAGAAGCCAATGTTGAAAATGCAGAGGTCCATGTTCAGCAAGCAAACCAGCAGCTGTCCAGGGCAGCAGACTATCAGGTAATGGTAATCATAATAAATTGCCTTACAACTTGGACTTGGAGCTGACAATTCGGTGGATGCATATCTCGTGTAAGACTGATCAGAAATGTGTCCATTTAAAATGAGGTTAGCCTGTTTGCCTTCTGAGTTGAACCATTGTCACAACTTATAGAAATATTCTTAAACTTAAAAAAATTCTTAAACTCAAGTTTAAGAATGCTCAAGATTGAGCATTACATAATCCCAGGTTTCTGGTAGCTAGCTGGTAGTCTCTGATGTCACTCTAACATTCCAACCAAGAAACCTGTTATAGTTTGCTTCTTTGGTCCTTTTTGTGTATGCCATGATACTCTGGACAGAAAAGGCAGTGACCCTTGTCCTAAAGAGATCTCTTTAAGTCCTGCAGAAATTATGTTAATTGGACTGTCCTTTGTCATTAGTATTCTGTCAGCATTCATGAGATTCTTCATTAGAAATGAATTTGTTTAGTGGGTCAGGTTAGTATAGAAACCTGTATATGAGTGTCATATATAGAGCTCATAATAAAGAACTATACAAATACTAGTCACTTTAGTTCCATAAATCATTGATTTTTTTTTTTTTAGTCAATGTCATTTTTTACTAGACAGAAAACAACCAATTGTATTTACTAATACAGAAACTTATGTTTGCCCTCTTATATATGATTCAAATCTGTAAGTCACTGGTTTTGGGTTTATTCTCATAAATATAATTCATGAACAGTTGAACACATATAATAATCTAAGTGTCTACACTTAACTGCCCAAATATAGTCTTTTTTCCCAGGATTTCAGTGTCTAGTCATAAATATCATTTCCATTTGCTTTTGGATTTTGGAGATATGTGGCTAGGTTCCCTAAGATTTACTTTTCAATGAAGATATTAGAGCCAGAGAGACACTTTAATGTTTAAGGCATTTGCCTTGCATGTGGCAAACTCAGGTTCACTCCAGATGACCCCCTAGGCACCAACAGAGTGAGCCCTGAACACAGCTGAGTGTGACCCAAAAACAAAAGAAAAGAAATATGATAATGCACTTATCATTGTAATATCATAGGTTTACCACCCCACTTATGGAAGATGATTTATGCAGCACTTACACTGTAGTGGAACAACTTTGATGATTTATACAGGCATTAACACTGTGTCTGTGGTCACCAAATGGGGTCTGGGAAAATGTTAATCTTTTGGTATGAAACCTCAGAACAATTATGTTTACAATATAAAGAAGTATGTTGGAAATTGGATAATTATGTGGAAATATAGGTGCTTTTAGAATACTTTCACAAAGGCCTATATCTTGTACATGTTGTGGTACTTTCCAGTTGATACAGTTTAATTTATATTTTTTTTTCATTTTGTAAGAAAAACGATCCCTGCAAGTTGCTGTGATATACACAAGCCATTTAAGAAATAAAGAAATCTACACTGGATCAGGGATGAAGAATAGAACTACTCCTAACCTTTATGTTTTAAATTATGATTATAATTTTAGGGTCTTTTTATTTTTATGTTGAGATTGTAAGTGCACTTTTTTTTATTAATATTGAAGACTTTTTAAACCATTAAGGGTTTCAGGAAAAATTGATGAGCATTTATACTTGTTAATATTTTTAGAAAACTTATTTTGAAATACAATTTTTAACAAAAGGTAAAATAATGTAACTTAAACTGATTTTTGTTTTATTATAATTTAATGCTTATGTCAGTAATTTAAAAAATTATTAAAGCATTGTGATTTACAAAGTTATTCATGTCAGTAATTGTTCTATATCCTTTTTTTAAGACCAACCAACAGCCCAGAAAAATTACCAATGAAATTTTATTATACCTGAAATGATATAGTTCAAGATGGATAGGAAAGTAGATTTTAAAAAAAAAAGGGGGGGTGTATGGCGAGGTGGCACTAGAGGTAAGGTATCTGCCTTGCAAGCGCTAGCCAAGGAAAGATAGCGACCGCGGTTCCATTTCCCGGCATCCCATATGGTCCCCCAAGCCAAGGGCAATTTCTTTTTTTTTTTTTTAAATTTTTTTATTTAAACAACTTTATTACATACATGATTGTGTTTGGGTTTCAGTCATGTAAAACACCACCTATCACCAGTGCAACATTCCCATCAATTTCTGAGCTCTTAGCCAGGAGTAACCCCTGAGCATCAAACAGGTGTGGCCCGAAAAACCAAAAAAAAAAACAAAAAGAATAGTGCCATATGTCTTAAAGGTTTTTTTTTTAATAAATTTATTTTTAATTATGAGAACAGAGATGCAAAGAAAGAGGAAAAGGTAAAGTTACGGGGCCGGGAAGGTGGCGCTAGAGGTAAGGTGTCTGCCTTGCAAGCGCTAGCGTAGGACCGCGGTTCGATCCCCTGGCGTCCCATATGGTCCCCCCTAGCCGGGGCGATTTCTGAGCGCATAGCCAGGAGTAACTCCTGAGCGTCAAACAGGTGTGGCCCAAAAACCAGAAAAAGAAAAAAAAAAAAAAAAAAGGGAAAGGTAAATTTACAGTGGAAGGACAATCACCCATAAACAGAATTCTTAGAAAAAAACCCTTGCTGATACCTTAATTTTGAACTTTCAGCCAAAGAACATTAAGAAAAATAAAATAGAACCCATGTACAATTACTTTGTCCTTCAAGTCCCCAGATTGTAGTACATTATAACATTTCTTAGCAGATTCAAAGCAATCTAAGGCTATAAAACTTACGTAACTCCTTAAACATTAAAGGTATAGTATTTTCTTACATTTCCTTGCCCATGCATATTAGTTTAAGTTAATCACAAAAGTTTAAGTGGGTTTTTTTTTTTCAAGGATTAGAGTCAAAAAAGCACCATATAAACGGTGTTAGAGTTGGCAGCTATTGTTTGCATAGGCCCACCAAAATATGAGGGACATGGAAAGGAAAAGCCTTGGCCTAAATACAAGGAGACCCTACCCCTGAAGTTTCCTGGCAGAAGACCAACTCTGGGCTCCAGGCAAACTAGTTTGTCCAATCCAAGTCATTGTCTGTAGTGCCAATACACTTTTACTTTTTACAGTCTCTGTTGTTGGTATCATGTATCTGTATTAAAGATCCTGGAATCTGCATATCCTAAATTGATGTCAGGATGGTAGAGCGTCCTCTAGTTTCACTTAAAGGTATTTTTTAAGAAGCAAAAAACAGCCAGAAATTTGTGGGCAATGAATGTCTATTAATTTTACTCTACAAACCAAGTTCTTTTCAGTTGCTATAGAGATGCTCTGTTACATCTATAAACATGTTTTTGTTTTTGCATCTGCAGCGCAAATCCAGGAAAACCATGTGCATCATCATTTCTATCCTTGTCATTGGAGGTATAATTGTTGGCCTCATCATATGGAGCTCATTGAGAAGCTAAAATTATGAAGGAGCACACTTTTGCACTACATTGTGTAAATTATGTCAGGCGATTCTTCTAATCATTTTTTTAATAATTATTTTACAGCTAGTGTATAAAAGAATGATTTCCAGACTTGTTACTTTTATTGTGGAGGTGGTAGGTTCTTTTCAATTAAATCTATTCTCTAGTACTAAAAGTCTTCCTTAATATCATGGCTGACATAGTTTCCATTCTTTATTGTCTTATAATTACCAGGTTTTTGCCACATTGTGTATATTTTTTATTTATAATTTATTTTTTGACTTTGCTTTGGGAGAGCCCATTTCAAGTATGTCTCTGCACATTTATTTTCTAATCATACTGTAACATGTGTCCCAAGTTTGTTTTACCTCAATTAAAAATCTCAAATTTAATTTTTATTTTAGCCAGCAGAGGAAATATTCTTTATAACTTCAAGAAAGTGTGTGTGTGTGTGTGTGTGTGTGTGTGTGTGTGTGTGTTTCTGGTTCACTTCAACCCAAATATTCTGTTTATCCTTTAAAATTGTTTTTTTCTCTTAAAAGCCTTTTTTACACTGAATGAAATCAGTGAATTATTTTCTATTATATTTCATATTCCTGATGTATACATATTAGCATTTGCTATAGACTGCCTAGTAAAGTATTAAGGATAGATTGTCTTTAAGTAGCCTGGTTATGTCGGATATTTACTGGGGAATGTATAGTAACTAAAAGCTTAAAAGTTATTTGGCTGGGACGGGAGAGATAGCACAGTGGTGTTTGCCTTGCAAGCAGCTGACCGATTGGTGATAGGTGATTGGCTCAAATCCCAGTGTCCCATATGGTACCCCGTGCTTGCCAGGAGTAACTTCGGACCGCTGCTGGGTGTGGCCCAAAAACCACACACACAAAAAAAGTTATTTGGCAAGAAGAATATAACCAAATTGCAAACTACTCTTTGAGATTCATAAAAATCTCACTTGTTAATCTACTGTGTACTTGCACAGCTATCATATGGGTAATTAATTACCTGTCCCTTTATATTCTCCAGAAAAATAGTTAATTACACAGCCTTGACTCAGACTTACTTTTCGGAAATATATTTCTTATAATTTTATTTTTGAGTATCTAGCATTTAAAATGTAATATTTACCTTTCATACTATTTTGTACCATTCTTTCTCAGAAAAAATGAACTGAATGTTGGCCAATTAATTCATTTGCCTTTTAAAATCAATATTAATGAACTAGTCTGAATACTGTTAAGAGGATTAATTGCTTTAGAGTTTGTAATGAAGGCAATGTTTTACATGGCAAACTATGAAATTTCAATGGAGAACAAATAAAATATTCAGAAACTAAAAAATTGTTTACAAACAAAATAAAAATGATCTTATAGGTGTCTGGATAGGTCTGTTCCATGGGAATTCAAACTATGTTCCATAGGACTGATGCCTAACAGACATTTACCTCACACTTTGCTTTTGTACTACCTGATTTTTCAACCAAGAGTTAGCCTCCTTGAGGCAGCGATTTTATATCCACCTGGCTTTCTCAGACTTTTTGTTTTAACTGTCTTGAGAGGTTTTGCCACGAATAGAAGCTGCTTTGCATGGTAGCAAATTTCATTTTTCCATGACACAGACTAGAAATAAAACACGTATGTTCTTAAAACCTTGAGGCTCTATAGTATCAGAATTGGAATACTTCAGTAAACAGGATGGATGGTTGCAGGGAGGTGAGTTCTTATAGATAATACCTGTTCTGAAATCAGTACATGCCAATAATGCTTGCTGGTACGCATCTCCTTTTGAGTACACAGTAAAATGCACTCTTTGATATGCTTGTAAAAATCTGAAGAATGCCCACAGTCCTTTCAATATTTTCTTCACTTGTAAGTAATGATAATGATTAATCAGATACAGTATACTATTTGACTTCTGTTCATTCCAGTGCTTTTCCAACTAACAACAAAAGACCTTAATTTAGGGGGGCATGCTTTGAGCACTTCCATATATGTTTGGTAATAAATGACTTAAACCAAGATGCAGATTAGTGACTAAAAGCGGGAACTATAGTGCCTTGCATTCTTTTAAGAAAACATTAATTTTGAGGAAAAATATGAATATATTTGAAACACCAAAGCTATGTACTTTTAATTAGGAAAAAAAATGAAATCAAGCACATGAAATTAACAGAACGTTTCTTAGAATCACTTTGAAGTGTGGAGTTTTTACATTTAAAATAAAGCCAGAGTTGTTTCGTGACTATGTGCATACTCATATCTGTTTGATATGAGTCAGTTTTCTGAGTCTCAAACTGAAAAAGTTTGATTATCAAGTGATAAATATTATTCATGTAAATGTTGTATAAAGATATACTTGAATGAGTCTTGGAGCTTGAGATAAAGCACCCACTTAAATTGAATGGCAGTATAGCATGTGACTATTGGACTGGTCATTAAATATCATAAACATGCTTTAGTTTTAAACCATGATAAATGGTAAAAGAATGATCCAGCTTTTCTTTTTTTCATGTGGGCATAACAGTGGCTAAAATAAATGGTTATTGTCAAAGATGGATCCCTGTCTAGGACAGCAAACCATCATAGCACAACTCCTGGAGTCAGACCAGCAGCACACTGGGGTGCCTAGCAGCAGACTGGAGTATTGCACCTTGAAAAAGTTACTTCTGCTTTGGAGGAAAATGGTCAGATCCTACACATGAAAGTTTTGAACATCCAACTGTATAGACAATTTTGTAATTGAAAAAATAAAACACATTTGAAGTCTTCTTAATCTACATAATTGTCTGTCGTTGAACAGGAAAACAGATTTGTAGTTGTGATTTTTGTTTCCTCATGTAGTAAAAAGGATGTTATAAAAGATTGCTGCCTAGACGGGGAAGAATTAACGTTCATCTTAATGGCAAAGAATGATTCGCAAGGGAAAGTTACTACAATAAAAATTTGGAAATGGATGAAAAAAGATGCTTGTGTGAATTATGTGGCATTTTTAGCTAATTTAAATTTCACAAACGTTTTTATTTGCATTAAATGAGCATTAAAAAGTTACTGGATAAAAGTTGCATATTTTTATGTTTTCAGTTAAAAATAAAAATAAACTTTCAATTGCCAACTTTGTTAACATAAGATTTGATGACTTTTATATTTTTCTTGAGCTCATTCCCTGCTTCTCTATTGTGCTATTCAATTTTTTCATTCTTACATTTTTATATGTGAATAGACTTTATTGTAGGAATCACAGTATTGGCTTATAGTAACATTATATTAAACAAAAATCTCAAGAGAAATAGAACCAATAGGAAACACAAATATATGTAAAAAGCCTTTATTGTAGGAATCACCATTGTCAATTAGGGCTGCTGAAAAGTCCCTTGATTTGCAAACCAGAGATCACAAAAGCTGATGGTGGAATTGAGTGCAAGTACAAAGGCCTGAGGAGAATGGTGTTAAATTCTGTTCTGAGTTCAAATGTCCATGAATCTGGAGCACTGATGTGCACAAGTAGGTGAAACTGAATGTCTCCACACAAGAAGAGAGAGTGGATTTATCCTTCATCTGTTTTTTAATTGATGCTCTTAGTAGGTTGGATGATGCTCACCTGCATGGGTGAGGATTGCCTTTCTTTCCCTTTTAATTTTTATTGTGGCCAAAGTGAGTTACAAAAATCTTTCACAGTAATATTTAAGGTACAGAGTGATGAAATTCAAGGGGAATTCCCACCACCAGTGTTGTCCTCCCTCTACCCCTTTTCCCAGCATGCATCCCACTCCTTTCAGATGTGAAAATGAGCGTATGGAGCCTGTAGTAGTTCCCATGGCAGTATGCTTCAAGGTCGGAGAGACCCTATATCTCTTAGGCCAAGGGAATTCCCTTTCCAATTTCCCCAAAATTTACTCTGCTTATGCAAAGAAGAAAAGAAGAAACAAACCTTTTTACGCTTGGGGTTTTTTTGGGACATTTTTTGTTTTTATTGTTTTATCCTTTTTTGTATGTGTGGGTGTTTTTTTTGTTTGTTTGTTTGTTTTTTTCCCCGTAGTTGCTGGTTTTGGTTTTGTTCTTTGCATTATTGTTTTGTATTTTTGTTGTTACGGTTCATTGTGTTGTTTTGTTACCTTTTTCTTCTTTTCCCCTTTTCTTCTAAATTGATATTTATATGATTCCTTCTGGTTTTTTTTTTTTTTCCCTTTTCATTTCTTATACTTCCAGCAGAACCACATTACTGAAATCGTCTTGCTCAGCCTTATAACTTGTGTGGGGGAATGGGCGGTATGAGGAGTAGACAGTCATAGGAACATTTAGTGGAAATAAAAAATGATCAGACTTGAACACCAAACCTAAAGTCAACGACAACATAATTGATACCTAATCTACAACAAGCTGTACAAGTGAGGACTAGTTATGCTAGCATCCTGTGGGGGAGGGCCTAAAGGAGGGAAAAGTGAGGTCCTTTTTTTTTTTTTTTTTTCTGTCAGTTATAGAGGTTTCCTGCGTTTCATCATGGAGCCCACCATTTTTTTCTCAACGGTTAACAATCAATAGGAGACTACATTCAGCAGGGGTTTTTTTTGAACTTTTTTGTTTTGTTTTGGGGCCACACCTGCCAGTGCTCAGGGGTTACTCTGGCTTTGCGCTCAGAAAATGTTCCTGGCAGGCTCGGGACCATATGTTTCCAACAAGGAAACAGCAAAAGCTGCTCTGAGGCTTGAAAGTACCATTTATTTGACAAAAATGGCGTAACATCTCTAGTTAGTAACCATTCACGTACTTCATATACCAATGAAGGTGAACGCTTCCAAATTCAGGAATTTGTATTTTCAGAGCATGATCATAATTTCTTTATCCTGCTGAAACAACTAAGTTAAGAAAAATGTTAGGAAAACTTGTGTTCTCAAATTACCTTTTGTTCATCAGGGCTTGATAAGCAGAAGAGCCACATGATGGAGTTATAGGCTAAAGTGGAGAGTTAGAAACTTCTACCAGCCTTGGGTAGGCAGATCAAAAGAGGTGCTCTTCAGCACTGCTATGAGTAGCAGGTAAAAAGAACCTTGTGACTGGGAATATTAAGGGATTTCCTGTTGTATCCACTCACAGAAGATATCCTGAGTCTCAACAAGCTGCCATCAGCGCTTTCAGCTATTGATAGCGCCATAGCAAGTGACCAGCAGGAGATGTTTTAAATTGCTCCAATACTGCTGTGTACTGTCATTTTTCACTGCAAAAATGTCTGAGGAAGGGTTGTTCTTTTCTTTTACCTTCCAAAATTCACAGAAATTTGTTGGTTCACTTGGTATGAGGTCAAAAGGCAAATTGAAATTCTAGACATCTAATTTTCTTGACTTCCTGAAATACAGAAAAGCAGAAAGGTAACAATACAGCCCAGTGCTATAGTGGAACATTGATACTGCAGGGTTTGAAACGGCCTCTCTTTAGAAATAAAGGCAATCTCAGAGTAGGGTCTAAATGGTCAGTCAGCCTCCTCAACCAGAAATGAATCTATTCCAAGGCTCTGGGGCCCCTACTTTGGAATTCCTTCCCTGGCTTTGTAGCTGAACAATATTTATTGATTTGATTTGGTGCTTGTTTTGTGCTAGGAAAGTTTTATGCTGGGCATAAATTCAGGTGGGTATTATAAAAGAATCGATGCTGCCTTCAGGATGCATACAGTTGGCATTCAATATTATAAAAAACACGAAAAAATGAGAAAGGAAGGAGTTAGAAGAAAGAGAAGATGTGAGGGCACATTCACCTCACTTCAGAACTCCTACTAGTATACACTGTTCACTCCTGTTCATCTTATTTCTTCCAAGGTAATTGAATTTTTATTTTTTAATTTAATGTTATTTTATTGAAACCATTGTGATTTACAAAGCCCTTCATAGTAGAGACCTACAATGAGCCAGTGCCAATTCCACCACTAGGTCTAGCTCCCTGCACCAATGTTGCCTATTGCATCCCATACCAAGTGGTTTCAGGTGCTTTGGTGGTGCTAAAAAGGGCAGCTAAATAAGCCAAATGCAACAACAATGAAATGAAGAAACCCAAGCTTTAACAATTTAATCTTAAAATGGACCAGTTAAAAATGGTACACTCGTGGTGGTAGTGGTGATGGTATGTGAGGAATTTATTTTTCTTAGAGACTATTAGAAAATGGATAGTCTTTTAAGGATTATCTAAAAACTAAATAAAAAGTAATCTGTAGCATCTCCACAAGGAACCTTTTTTCTTCTGTTTAAATTTATAGGGCATTCTTACTTTCAGGACTTAAGTAAAATCATTATCCTTAACAAGAGCAGAACATTGGAAAGAGAGAAAGATAAGATTTGGAAATATATTTGGAATTGACCATTGCATTAAGTGCATTCTTGGTAAACTCTTTTAGAAATGTTTTTACTTTAACCTTCCCTGTATCTAAGCAAATCATTTTTTACCACAGGATTAAATGAAAAGAATAAAGCACACCATTTAAGTTAAGTCATTAACGTTAAGTCGTTTTCTTAAGCTTCAAGTGTTATATCAATATACTAGTTTTAATTCAGTTTTGGCATTCATTTGATATGAAAATTCTGTAATACTTATTTTCCCCCCAAGTCATCCTAATTTTAAATATAAAATAGTACTTTCACATTAGTTTATGTAGACGCTGCTCTTTCTAGCAGCTTCTTAAGAGATTAGTCACTTAATTACTCAGAATGGAATTCCTGTTCTAATGGCATTTCTGCTTAAAATGCAAGTAGTGGTAGGCAAAAACCAGATGTCCTGTGTTGCCCTTACATCTTGTTTTAGAAAACGTCTACTAGAACTGAACAGAATCTTTAAATAAACTTGAAAGGACATCATTCCCACTTTGGCCAACCTAAAGTACTTTTTCTTAAACAGCTAGACAACAGTTTGCTAACAACCAAAATCTAGCGTGGATAGGAAATTTTAAGATTCTTTAGTCCCAGTAAAGATGATATTTCAGTTTCTAATGCCGTTTAAATTTTATTGTTCAATAGATTAAAGCCAGACCAGGATCAAAATAACTAAATTTTCATCCCTAGAAATTAAGTTCAATAGTGAGGTGCAAACTTTAGTTCAATGGGTGATTTAGCTCAATAGTGAGGCGTTACCTTTGGTAACATGTAGTTAGGGATCTAATCACAAAAAAGTCTTAAGGTCAGAGTTGATCCTTTTGTCAGTTTTTACCTGAAATAAAAAATTGTGATTTATTGTATAGTTTATAGTTGTTTGTTTGTTTTTTTTTGGTTTTCGGTCCACACCCGGCGGTGCTCAGGGTTTACTCCTGGCTGTCTGCTCAGAAATAACTCCTGGCAGGTACGGGGGACCATATGGGACACCGGGATTCGAACCAACCACCTTTGGTCCTGGATTGGCTGCTTGCAAGGCAAATGCTGCTGTGCTATCTTTCCGGGCCCATAGTTTATAGTTTTATTATATTTACAACCCAAGTAAGTATGTCATCTAACCCACATTTAAATGTATTTTCCAGGGGCCAAAGAGGTGGTGCTAGAGGTAAGGCATCTGCCTTGCAAGCGCTAGCCAAGGATGGACCATGGTCTGTCCAGGGGTGATTTCTGAGCATAGCCAGGAGTAACCCTTAAGCATCAAATAGGTGTGGCCCCAAACAAACAAACAAACCAAAAAAATGTATTTTCCATGACTGACCATGGTTGACCTATTTCCAATGTCAGATTTACTCTTAATCTTTCAGATGATCAGTTAGCAAGATTTTAAGAACTATTATTTTGTGGTAAAGTATGTTCCAAAACAGAGGGATAATTACCATAAAGTAATGATTATCATTTAAGTTTTACTTAAATTTGTTCTCACAGATGCACTATTTCTACACTGTTGCCTGCCTTTCTCTGATTTATAACTTTTTAGCAGTTTTTATTTTGTATTAATCTTTGCAAGCCTGGAATATAAACAGCTAATTTGGAATGGCATGGGTATATTTAAAATGAACAGCTATTCATTATTAAATGTAAAATATTTTGTTACTATTTTGGGGTAATTTTGGTTTGGAGTTATTTTAAAGTAAGCCCTGGGCTTACTCCTGATAGTAGTGTTTAGGGGATCATACTCTGCCCGTAATGGAACTGGGTTGGTCACAGCAAGGTGAACACCTTATTACTGTACTATCTCTCAATGTTTTTTTAAATTTTATTTTGAAATAATTGGCTGCACCTGCCTTTGTAAGAAACAATACAGAGAACTCTTTCATGTACCTTTTATTTAATTATCCATACAACCTCCCAATGATTGCATTTTTTAAAACTTTAGCACCGGAACACAATCAGGATGTTGGCATTGATAGTCATTTCACTAAGAATATTTTTCAGGAAAGATTATTTTTGTTGTCCTATTGTAAAATTACACTGACTGCTCTTTTCATCCTTAGCAACTATAGTTATTTTTGTATTTTTATTATTTTGATGCTTATAACAACCAATTCACTCTCCATTTTCACAATTGCATTAATTTAATGCTATGCAGTATCAAACCTTTTAGGATTAGCTTTATTCAGACAACATGATCCTTCAACAGTCCATCTAGGGTCTTGCTCATATCGAATGTATCAATGCTAGCTCATTTTCAGTGTGAGTAGTTTTCCTAGATAGAAATGGTAAAGTTAACATATAAAACTCTTCAATGAGGGCAAGGGACTAGAAAAGAATGGCTACACATTCATCAGAAAAGTACTGTATTCAGTATTCCAGGCATCTTACTATGGGAGGTGTTTTCTCACCAAATTAAGAAAGGAGGTGTTTCCACCCAGTAAGTATAAAGGCGAGCTAATGCTAGAAGCAGGAATGTACTTGTCTACCAACCAGGTTGCTATACTGTTGCTTCTGAAAAAAAATTGTTGGTTGAATAGCTAATTGATTTATGATTGAGTTTAATATACTTGGGGGTGTCGTATACAGTGATCCAAACACCCTAATAATAGAGGTTAGTGGGAAAATGGGGTTTGGTGCTAACCAAGCCCCCTGAGCTCACTCTCAAAGACTGAAGTCTTTGGGTAAATCAGTAAACTTCTAGAACTGATCTCACCTAAGCATTAATGTCTGCAGAGATAGTATCTGGAAATTATTTCCGTTTCTAGGCATGTTTTATGTGGAGTCACCACCAGCGTGCCCCTTAGAGAGGGGCTATTCCTTAAGAGCTTCTTTGGAGCTTAGCAGTTAGTTGTTTCTAATTAGGCAGCTCTTATTAAGGCTGTATTTTCCATCAAGCTAATCTTTTGGGGATGAATTTTCTACCAGAGATTACTATCATGCTGAGCCATTGAATTTATACTCAACATGATGGTGTACTGGAAATGGAATATTATATTAGAATTTTGTGGCTTCTGTAAATTTTTACACCATGCCCTTCAACCCGATTTTCTTCTGGAGACAGTTTTCTACAATGAGTTGGCTGATAGTTTGTGAACATTTTGTTCAATAGCGGACATTTTTTTCCACCCTAGGTCTACTTAATTTAATAAATCAACTTCACTAGAAGGGTTATCAAAAAAGATTGAAAAATCCTCCACCTTAACGAACAAAAGTTTTCACGGTCTTCTCTATTTTTTAGAGGGCCTCCCAAGCATTACTTAGTATTCCTTCTAGAAATTCTTGGTCAACTAGGTCAGCTGCTCAATGTGAGAGCCCATGGGTACAAAGCTAGAAATTATCCAGTCCACCTGGTGGAGCTTAGAGGTCTCCAAGGCTCTGAGTTGTGGATGGTGCAGGAGGAACTGTGCAGAGCATTGAACCAGTGTTTTGAACGTGCACCTTAACTCTCTACTGTTTCTCTGGCCTCAACAACCTAGATTTACTATTACGATTAATATCAGGACATTACTATAAACCCAAACATTTTGAACGTTTGCAGCTTTCTTAGATGGCCCTTATTTCTTTTTAATTCCAAGTTATAGGCTTTCAAGAACCAAAAAAAAAAACAAACAAACAAAAAACAAAAAAACAAGATTTTTCCCAATTCTCACCCCTTACTGTGCTGCCAGTATTGAGACTGCACAGCCAATATGCATCTGTGTGCTCCCACAGCTGTGTCACTAGAATGAGTAGGCACCACTGTGTCTTGGGCCTAGCAGGTTCACCAAAGCATAGGCAGTTTCTCTTAAGATTGGTCAGGGCCGGAGCTATAGCGCAGCCTTGCCTTGCACTCTGCTGACCCAGGACGGACCTCGGTTCGATCCCCAGCGTCCCATATGGTCCCTCAAATTAGGAGCGATTTCTGAGCGGATAGCCAGGAGTAACCCCTAAGCGTCCTCACCGGGTGTGGCCCAAAAACCAAGAACCAAAAAAAAAAAAAAAAAAAGAGACCCAGCTATTTAAATGCAAGCAGGAGCTAGTATGGATGGGCCCTCCAAAGAGGCCTGCCACATCCCATAAAGCTCTAGTGATCTGAACTTGGAGAGCAGGTCTATCAGATTCATCATAGTGGTGACTTCTTTCCCCCAATTCTCATTCTTAACTAGCTCATCGATACAACTCTCAAGATGGAAAATTAATCTGAATCATTGGCAATGTACCATACTTTAGAAAATTAACTCCATGAATACATTCTATGTCAGCCCTCTACTCAAAATACAAAACAGTTCACATAATTGGTTTTTTATTAAACTTCAAAGATTTCTGATTTCTTTTTGTTCAGGTCCCTGAGGCATCATATTTTTCTTAGCCACTTTTGCCCACATATACTTATTACATTGATAGTATTTATAAAAAATAAAGTTAAGTCGTGGGGCCGAAGCGGTGGCACAGGGTGTAAGGCATCTACCTTGCGCGTGCTAGCCTAGGACGGATCCCCCAGTGTCCCATATGGTCCCCTAAGCTAGGAGCGATTTCTGAGCGGATAGCCAGGAATAACCCCTGAATGTCACCGGGTGTGGTCCAAAAACCAAAATCCAAAAAAAAAAAAAAAAAGTTATGTTGTGATCTCTTAAATGGGATACATATAGAATGTAACAAAAAAGTAAAATAAAGGGCACAGCAGTGGGTGTTTGTCTTGCAGGCAACTGATCCAGGACAGATTAGACTATGGTCCACTGTGCCTGCCAGAGTTACTTCAAGAGTAAACCCTGAGTGCCAAAGGGTGTGGAAGCTCCACCTCTCAACAAAAAGTCAAAAAAGAGGTCGGAGCAATAGTACATCACACCCCAACTTAGGTTCATTTAATCCTTGGTATCCCATACGTTGCCTGAGCCTGCCAGGAGTGATTCCTGATTGTAAAACCAGGAGTAACCCCTGAGAATTGGCTGGATGTTGTAGCCCCTAACCAAACAAAAAGCAAAATAATTTTAACTTCTTTTATTTTTCCTGTCTTTGGTGAGACTATTCTCTAAGTAGTTCTGGGAACACTGAACATTTGTCTCTGTAAGATCAAATACAACACTAATTATGGGCAAATTCTCCTACTGATGTTGCCAAAATTTATAGTATACCTCTTGTTAAAATACAAATAGATTCTTCTGAATTTCTACCCAGAAGAAATAAATACCCTATAATTAAAGAATTTGTTCAAGGCATAAAGCTTATAGTTAAGTAGAAGACCAAAGACATCCTTACAATACTCCATTTTAAGGGTCATTGTAAATTAAGAAAATACCTACTTGATATTTTCACAAGGAATGACACTCTTAAACACACATGTAGCAGCCAAATTTTTATCAAACTTCAAAGGGATATTTCTTCATATAACTGTGAAGAAAATAAGAGGCCCAATAGCTGACTTCAGAATAGAAAGTCAGCTTACACAGATCCTAAACTGGTTGTCAAATGTAGCTGACACTTGACTTTCCTTCCTTCCTTCCTTCCTTCCTTCCTTCCTTCCTTCCTTCCTTCCTTCCTTCCTTCCTTCCTTCCTTCCTTCCTTCCTTCCTTCCTTCCTTCCTTCCTTCCTTCCTTCCTTCCTTCCTTCCTTCCTTCCCTCTCTCCTTTCTTTTTGTCTTCTTTCTTTCTTTTTCTTTCTTTTTCTTTCTTTCTTTCTTTCTTTCTTTCTTTCTTTCTTTCTTTCTTTCTTTCTTTCTTTCTTTCTTTCTTTCTTTCTTTCTTTCTTTCTTCTTTCTTTATTTCTTTCTTTCTCTCTCTCTCTTTCTTTCTTTCTTCCTTCCTTCCTTCTTTCCTTCCTTTCTCTCTCTTTCTCTCTCCTTTCTTTTTTCTTTCTCCTTTCTTTCTTTCTTTCTTTCTCTCTTTCTTTCTTTCTCTTTCTTTCTCTCTTTCTTTCTTTCTTTCTTTCTTTCTTTCTCTTTCTTTCTCTCTTTCTTTCTTTCTTTCTTTCTTTCTTTCTTTCTTTCTTTCTTTCTTTCTTTCTTTCTTTCTTTCTTTCTTTCTTTCTTTCTTTCTTTCTTTCTTTCTTTCTTCTTTTCTTCCTTCCTTCGTCTTTAGGGTTTTTTTTTTTAATATAAATTATAGTATTCTGTGTCCTGGTTCAATTTTAGAGCCACAGAGGGCTTCAGGGACCATATGGAGTGCCAGGGATTGAACTCCGGTCAAATATGTGCAAGACATATATACTATCTTTCTAGGCCCTTAGTGTATGTTTAATGAATTATTCTTGTTGACATTTGCTTAGCTTTTGATTCTTTTGATTATTTGTGAAATATAGGAATTTTCTAGACATTCTTTCTTCAATGGATCTCCAGACTTATCTTTGTACTTTTCTTTTAGAACCCTAAGGACACAAATGATAGGTCCTTCTAGGTCTTTAAGACCAGAAAGATTTGTTTTTATTCCTTCTGCTTTCTTGTAACTTTTAAACTAAATATTTTATGATGTTTTATTTTAAAATTTATTGTTTCTCCTGTCCCTTTCATTCTATTAAATTCTCCAATTGTTTTGTTTGGTTTATTAATTGTTTTCAATTTAAAAATTATTGACCTGATGAGCTATACTGATATCTGGAGTAACAAACTGATGTGATAAAGAAGATCAGTTTTAGCTTATGAGTTTTTTTTTTTTAAGGATATAACCTTGGTGAAACTAATGAAGAAAAAAATTAAAGAGATAAAAAATATTGGCAATTGAAATGTAGATCAAGGAATATTAAACCTTTCCAGAAGCTATAAACGAGTATATAAGTACATTAAAAAGTAGATAAAGTGAATAATTTATAATTTGCAATTATCAAGCTCGATTGGATAATTTCTGCTCTGGGAGTATAGTTAACTCGGCACACAGGATTCTTCTGTTAAAATGTAATTAGGGAGCTAGGAAATAGGGAAGCAGCTACTTGGGAACCTGGTCTTTTGTATAAGTTTTAAATAAAATGAAATTTTTTCTTGGATAAAATAAAATACGTGTAATATTTACCTCATTTTAAGACTAAATGTTTAGGGGCCAGAGCAGTGGCACAGCGGTAGGAGGTTTGATGGACAGCGGTTCAATCCCCTGGCACTAGCCTAGGATGGACCGTGGTTCGATCCCCCTGCGTCCCATAAGGTTCTCCAAGCCAGGAGTGATTTCTGAGTGCATAGCCAGGAGTAACCCCTGAGAGTCACTGGGGTGGCCCCCTCAAAGAAGACTAAGTGTCTAGAAAACAAGATAAATTAAGGATAACTTTGAGTAAAAACGAGTTGAACTCTAAATTGTTTAGAAACAGGAAAAAAATGTGCTTCTGAAACTAAAGTATGTATTCCAGGCAAAGTAAAAAATCCAAAGATTAGTTATCAGACCAGAAATCTTAAATATATGAGAGTTGTCTTTCATATTTCATATTAATTCATAAGCAAATAAGCCATTTCAAACTACTGTCTCAGGAAAGCAATTTTAAATAAAAAATTAAGATATATTACATTATATATTATTTATACATTATATAGAATATGTATTATATTTATAGTAATATAAATATATATTTAATATAATCAAACAGTGGGCCCGGAGAGATAGCACAGCAGTGTTTGCCTTGCAAGCAGCCAATCATGGGCCTAAGGTGGTTGGTTCGAATCCTGGTGTCCCATATGGTCCCCCGTGCCTGCCCAGGAGCTATTTCTGAGCAGACAGCCAGGAGTAACCCCTGAGCACCGCCGGGTTTGGCCCAAAACAAAACAAAACAAAACAAAAATATAATCAAACAGTTGTCTCAATTTTTAACTCAAACAGCAAATATGTAACTATCTGGAACAATATTATGAACACAGATTATTTGATTAATACCTAAAAAAGTCATGAAAACTAAATATCAGAGAATGAATATTTTCCTCAAATAAAATAAAATACTTAGAAGAAAGTGTTAGAATGTTTTATGACCTCTAACAAAATGAGTCCTTAAAAATATACAAAAATATTACTTAGAATATAGTCAATTTTTAATCAAACATCTCTGGATATAGCATTGGCAAATAATTTATTAAGAAACACTCAATTTTAGTGACTCAATCTCCAGAAAATGTAAAATGTTTTTCACCACACATAATTGGCATACAATTTTAGGTCTCCTATTTTTTTAAAAAATTCATTTATTTATTTTGGTTTTGGGTACACACCCAGAGGCTCTCAGGGGTTACTCCTGGTCCTATGCTCATAAATCGCTCCTGGCAGGCTTGGGACCATGTGGTATGCCAGGAATCGAACCTAGTTCGGCGCGTGCAAGGCAAACACCCTACTGCTGTGCTATCGCTTAGGTCCTGATCTTCTCTTTTTAAACAAGAAAGGTAACATTGTGCCAAATGTAACTAAAAATGTTTTATGTACTTTTGGGTTCAATCTGAAGGAACTTTTATTCCCATCTTAACAGATAAGAAATTGTATTTTACTTAATTTTTAAAATCTATTTTATTTTTCTTCTTCATCAGTGTGATGACTGGGGCCCTACATACTTGGTTGTGGGTCTCACAAACTTCAATTTTGGTGTTTGTACACAACTGGTTATGATGAGGATGGCACACTTTTTTGCGCTAGTATTGCTCTTGGCATATGGAGTAGTGCTGAGGATGGAATTCTTGGTCTCAAGCTTGCAAGGCTTAACTTTTACCACTGAGCTATCCTCACGCAAAAAACTACTCCTACATATATGTTGTTGCCAGTCACTTTCCATTGAGTCAAATAAAAATAGAAATGACACCATCAATCTATGGCCATGTCCCCTTCAAGGTGTCTGATCTCTCATTCTCCCCAGCCCTACCACAGCCAACCAGCCCCCAAAGTGAAAAGATAGACCCTCATCATGAGAAGAAACAGACAGTATGCTGCTACTGATTTCCTCTTGATGGCCCCTCTTTCTTCACTGTCCTTTACCGTGGACTTTTGGTTGCTACCAGATTTGGTTTCTGAGAAATCCCCTGCTTGAGAATACTTCCTGTTATGGGACTGGTGGGAACCATCTTCCTAGACTCCACAAAACCAAATCACAGGTTGAAGCTGCACCCCGGATTTCACCCCTTCCCTGCCTATTTCAAAAGATTTAAAGAGGACATATAAATTTACTTTTAATATTTCTGTTAGATACACTCCTTTAATAGGCATAATTATTATCGAATATATTCTCATGTAGTGGCAATTTCCCCTAGCCTTGGGTTCCATTCCATACAGTATACTAGTAGATAAATCACTGTTCAGAGTTCATGTAAGGACACCTCAACCCCCACATGCACTAGTAATTTCCTGTGGCATTGTCCCTTTTTTCATAGGCACATTAAAATGTGAAAAGTTAATAGATGCGAACAAGTTCTTATCTAATAGAGATGGGAACAAATTTTTTTATACTTTGGTGGGATCTTACACCCTAAACACTTGGTCTAATGACCTGGGCTTATACTCCAGTTAATTTGACATTGACTCTTCACCCCTGAACCAAGGATACCACCTACAGAAACAAACATGGTTTCCCACATCAGCACCAGGAACATAAATTCTACCAAGGAAGGCCCTAATACCCCTATGGTACTGACTTACTCCAAAAACCGTTCTTACATCACCCTAATGAGGCAACAGAAAGTCTACTCTTAGGGTAGGATTTTCTGTAATGTTAACTGATGGAGAGATGGAACCAGAAAACACTACACAACACTCGGTTTTCGGCACGGGACCTGTACAGAAACCAAGATCTGTAACTACAGAAACCTGACAGCAACAAATTTGAGGCTGAAGAACTGACCACCCAGAATGACTAGGGGGTTGGACAACCGAGTATGCCTGGAGCCTTGAGTTAGTCTTATGCCAAAATACTTAAGGGGTAAGATCTTCTGTTTTTTAGGCCAAAGGTCTTTCTTTCTAATTCTTCCATATTTTGCTGTGGCTATGCAAATGACAACTGCCACACATATTTTTTTCTGTTTTCTTTCTTTTAGAAAAAAAATTTCTAAAGAAGAAAAAAGAGCATACTAAACCTTTGGCTATTGTATTAATGACTTTATTGGTGATACAACAATTTTCACAAATATAACTGCTAATGAACTCTTTCCCCTTCTTTCCCACCTTATTTTTAAATTGTCTATTCTTTCTTTTCTTTTCTTTTTTTTATTTTTTAATTTTTTGGGGGGAGGCACACCCGTTTGATGCTCAAGGGTTACTCCTGGCTAAGTGCTCAGAAATTGCCCCTGACTTGGGATCAAACCACGGTCCTTCCTTGGCTAGCACTTGCAAGGCAGACACCTTACCTCTAGTGCCACCTCACCGGCCCCTATTCTCTTTCTATTTCTTAATAACTTTGCGTTCTGTCCACTTGAAACAAATGTATTATGATCAGTATGTCAACTATGTGATATATTTTCTTTTTATATTTTTGATACATTTTATTTAAATAAAAAATAAAAAGGTGTCTGATCTCATTCCATCTCAGAAGTTTAGCAGTATTGGATCTAATACTGTCCCCATTGTGTTTTGGTGAAACTGTTTTTGATCTTATTTAAATCAATCTAATATATATACGTATATATTTTCCCTCAATGATTGATTCTGCATGAACAGAATACAGTCTAAGCAATACGCTCAAGATTTTCTTCAACTTGTAATCCGATTCAGACAACAATTGGAATGTGATGTTCTGTATATGAAGCTGAAAACTAAGGTACTATTTTAATTCAATTAAGATGACATGAGCTTGAGTATGGAATTCCATTCATTCATTCATTCTTAAAAGGGGACATGCTGAACACATAATAGATATTAGGCTCTCAGAAATAAAAAACAAAACTATTTTGATAAATTCTAACGTTGAATATAATTAAATAGTTGATGGCATCTACACTTTATTAGAAACTAGATTATCTTTTAAAACTTCAACTTTGTGTCCAGGAAGACTTTTACCAATCAGGAATCTTCTTTTTAGGAAAAGAAAGAATCAAGACAATGAAAACCTTGGATGAAAGGTTTCTTTCAATTTTTTTCTCACTTGAGAGTTTTCACCCCAATCATCATGAATCCAAGAGGCTTCAGAAATACAAGTGACTCTGTGTTGAGGGCTAGTACTTGGCTTCAAAACGATGAATGATCAGACCTACTCACCATCTGATTATAAGGGTCAGGTAGTTTAAAAAGAAATTACAATCTGAATTGAACCAAGGATGAACAGTGTTGCTATTGAGCTACAAATCCCAGCTAATAAGCATAACCTTGTAAAGAGGGGTTAGTGTTTGGAAAACTGCATGTTCTCTCAGAAGAGCAAAGCTTTAAATAGTTTTAAGTGTACTAGCTTTCATCTTTGATGCCTTAAGCCTCTGTGTTTAGAGTTTTGTGGGCAGGTCTGAGACTCTCAGAAGTTTTAAATACTATGATTGTGATCACAATCCTACTTGAATTCAAAAGATTTATTTTTCAAAAGGTCATAAAACCTCATAAATATGCTGATTACAATGTCTTTTTGGCCTAGATTTCTAAAATTTTGAAATGTCAAATAAATTCAATACAGTTAATCTGTCTTAGTCATTTCTGGTTCATCAGCTTGGATGGTATCCTAAATATTTGCTTAGCCTGTTGTGTAGTAATTCAGAATGGTTATGTTACAAATATTAATTAATTCTACTATAATTTATAAAATATAGATGTATGAAAAGAGATGAATGTGATTCCAGCAAACAATATGCATTAATTTTGGATCTTCTAGACTTTCTTTCTTCCTGAATAGATCTAATCAAAGGAACAACATTTAATCCCAAATATATTACACATGACACATGACAATGTAGTGGTTTTTTTATATAAAAAACTGTACAAACTTCATTTGATATTCTATAATGGAGACTTAAGTGGAATATTATTAAGACATTATACTTAGGAGTTTAAGGGTCAATGAAATGATGATTCATATTTTTCTTAACTTTTTTTCTAAATGTTTTAGTATTGTATCTCTGAGGACAATGGTAAAATTTATTCCATCACTTTCATTAAATAAAGAAGAATAATAGAGATTTTCTACTTCATAATTCCCAAAGCTAGTTGTTCTTTTAAATGAGTGATATAAATGTTTAAGAAAATCATTTTGCAAGGAGCAAACCAAAAGACCAACAGTTCTGGCTTAATGCTTTCAATACAAAACTTTTATTTAAAAATATCTTCAAGTTCTGTGGAACAGAACAAAGGGAAATTTATTTTATTACTTTCTTTTGGATGAATAATTAACTAGAAAACATTGATTATGGTGAGATCTGAAAGTCAAAGTATTATTGCCACTGTGAAAAACAAATACCTTGACATTTGGGGACTTCTCCTGGCATCCCCTGATGGCTTGCCTCGGCTGAGGTGAGTGTTTGGGGGCTGGAGTTGCGGATCAGGCTGACTGCTGGACCCCTAGGACCCCTAGGCCCGGCAGACATTTTGGGACCTCCCCCAGCCTGCATCAACCTGGGAACTTTGACCTCCTTCAGCATTAATCTCTTCAAGGCGTGTCTTGCTGAGGCGTGTGTTTTCTGTTGGAGTTGTGGATTGTGCTGGTTTCTTTAGCTTGGCAGACATTTGGGGACTTCTCCTGGCATCCCCTGATGGCTTGCCTCGGCTGAGGTGAGTGTTTGGGGGCTGGAGTTGCGGATCAGGCTGACTGCTGGACCCCTAGGACCCCTAGGCCCGGCAGACATTTTGGGACCTCCCCCAGCCTGCATCAACCTGGGAACTTTGACCTCCTTCAGCATTAATCTCTTCAAGGCGTGTCTTGCTGAGGCGTGTGTTTTCTGTTGGAGTTGTGGATTGTGCTGGTTTCTTTAGCTTGGCAGACATTTGGGGACTTCTCCTGGCATCCCCTGACGGCTTGCCTCAGCTGAGGTGAGTGTTTGGGGGCTGGAGTTGCGGATCAGGCTGACTGCTGGACCCCTAGGACCCCTAGGCCCGGCAGACATTTTGGGACCTCCCCCAGCCTGCACTCCACCTAGCCAATGAGTACCACCACAACACGTAGAAAAACCCACAGCGTAAGCGTGACAATGGGGAGACTACGCAGACCAACTTCAACCATAGAGAATAAAGATGGAAACTCTGATGACCCAACAATGACCAACTACCTAAGCAGTCTTTCAGAAATGGAGTTTAGAGACGAAATATGGAGGTTGCTAACAGATATCAAAGAAAGTATAAATCAGAACACTAATAAAAATCAAGAGAATATGAAGATAGAAATCAGAAAACTCCAAACTGAAATATCAGATCAGATAACAGGTCTGAAAAACTCAGTAGACGAATTGAAGAACATAATGGATGAGCTTTCCAACAGGTTAACAGCAGCTGAGGATAGAATTAGTGCTTTAGAAGACGAGATGCATAACAACTTTACACAGCAGAAGAGATTGGAAAAAAGCCTCAAATCAAATGATCAGACAATGGAAAATTTACTCAAAGAATATGAGAAGATGAAAATAGAAGTCTTTGATAAGCTCAACAGAAACAACTTTAGAATCATTGGAGTTCCAGAGACCCAAGAAGAAAATCTTCAGGAAGAATCAATGGTTAAGAACATCATCACAGAGAAACTACCAGAGCTAAAGAAAACATGTGACCAAATCCTGCATGCCCGAAGAGTACCAGCTAAAAAAGACCCCAGTAGGAACACCCCAAGACACATCCTAGTCACCATGATGAAACCCACCGATAGAGATAGAATACTGCAAGCAGCAAGATCGAAAAGGGAAATTACATTCCAGGGAGCATCCTTGAAATTTACAGCAGACCTGTCACCAGAAACACTCAAGGCCAGAAGGCAGTGGTGGGACGTAGTGGCAAAACTCAATGAAATAAATGCTTCGCCAAGAATATTGCACCCAGCAAAACTAAGTTTCAGGTTTGACGGATGTATACACAGCTTCACAGATAAACAACAGCTCAAAATCTTTGCAGACTCAAAACCAGCCTTAAAAGAAAAACTGAAAGATCTACTCTAAAAACAAGACAGAACAAAAAACACACCAAACTTCTACACAAAGATGGCAATAAATCCCATGACAATTATTTCTCTCAATGTCAATGGACTAAATGCACCAGTTAAGAGGCACAGAGTGGCGAAATGAATCAAAAAACTGAAGCCAACCTTCTGCTGTCTACAAGAAACACACCTGAATAGTCAGAATAAACATAGACTCAAAATCAAAGGCTGGAGGAATATCATTCAAGCAAACAACACCCTTAAAAAAGCGGGGGTGGCCATACTAATATCAGATGACACAAACTTTATACTCAGAAAAGTTGTAAGGGACAAAGATGGATATTATGTACTAATCAAGGGATTTGTACAGCAAGAAGAAATCACTCTCCTAAACATATATGCACCGAATGAGGGTCCAGCAAAGTATTTAATACAATTGTTGACAAATCTGAAGAAGGATATCAATAATAACACAATAATTGTGGGAGACCTCAACACAGGCTTGTCAACACTTGATAGGTCAACCAAATGGAAACCCAACAAAAATATACTAGACCTGCAAAGAGAAATGGATGAAAGAGGCCTAGTAGATATATATAGGGCACTCTATCCTCAGAAACCTGGATACACATTCTTTTCCAATGTACATGGATCATTCTCCAGGATAAATCACGTGCTGGCACATAAAACATACCTCCATAAAATAAAAAAGATAGACATTTTGCAGGCTGCCTTTGCTGACCACAAGGCTCTGAAGTTAGATGTGAACTGCAAAGGGACACAGAAGAAAAAAATTAACACCTGGAAGTTAAACAGCCTCATACTCAATAACCAGTGGGTCCGAGATGAAATCAAGGAGGAAATCAAAAGGTTCCTGGAAACAAATGACAATAAAGACACAAACTATCAGAACTTATGGGACACAGCAAAAGCAGTACTGAGAGGAAAATTTATAGCTTTGCAAGCACACATCAGGAAGGAAGAAGGAGCTTACCTGAGTAGCTTAATGACACAGCTAATAGAACTAGAAAGTGCTCAACAAAAGGACCCAAAAATAGGGAGACAGAAGGAAATAACAAAGCTGAGAGCAGAAATCAACGAAGTGGAAACCCAAAAAAACAATCCGAAAGATCAACGAAAGCAGAAGTTGGTTCTTTGAAAAAATAAACAAGATTGATAGACCATTGGCAAAACTCACAAAGCAAAAGAAAGAGAAACTTGATAACGCGTATTAGAAATGAAAAGGGGGAGATCACTACAGATACTGCAGAGATTCAGAGGGTATTCAGAGAATACTTTGAGAAACTCTATGCCACTAAATATGAGAACCTGGAAGAAATGGATAAATTTCTGAACTCATATAACCTTCCACGGTTGAATAAAGAAGAGGTAGCATATCTAAACACCCCCATCACTATTGAGGAAATTAAAACTGTAATCAAAAATTTACCCAAAAACAAAAGCCCAGGCCCTGATGGATTCACGAATGAATTCTTTCAAACCTTTCAAGAGGAACTACTACCAATTCTGGCCAGGCTCTTTTATGAAATCGAAAAAGCAGGAATACTTCCAAATAGCTTTTATGAAGCCAACATCACCTTAATACCAAAACCTGATAGAGATGCTGCCAAAAAAGAAAATTACAGACCAATATCCCTGATGAACACAGATGCAAAGATCCTCAACAAAATCCTGGCGAACAGGATCCAGTGCCTCATCAAGAAGATCATTCACTTTGATCAAGTAGGTTTCATCCCAGGAATGCAAGGATGGTTTAACATCCGTAAATTTATCAATATAATACACAACATAAACAACAAAAAAAAAATAAAAATCACATGGTCATATCAATAGATGCAGAAAAAGCATTTGATAAGGTTCAACACCCATTCTTGATGAAAACTCTCAGCAAGATAGGAATAAAAGGAACCTTTCTCAATATAGTCAAAGCCATCTACCAGAAGCCAGTGGCAAATATTATCCTCAATGGAGAAAAACTAAAATCCTTTCCTCTAAATTCTGGTACAAGACAAGGCTGTCCTCTCTCACCACTCCTATTCAACATAGCACTGGAAGTACTTGCTATAGCGATTAGGCAAGAAAAAGATATCAAGGGAATCCAGATAGGAAAGGAAGAAGTCAAGCTCTCACTGTTTGCAGATGACATGATACTCTACTTAGAAAACCCTAAAGACTCTACCAAAAAGCTTCTAGAAATAATAGATTTGTATAGCAAAGTGGCAGGATACAAAATTAACACACAAAAATCAATGGCCTTTTTATACACTAATAATGATAGGGAAGAAATGGACATTAAGAGAACAATCCCATTCACATTAGTTCCACACAAACTCAAATATCTTGGAGTCAACCTGACTAAAGATGTGAAGGATCTATACAAAGAAAACTACAAAACACTGCTCCAAGAAATAAGAGAGGACACGCGGAAATGGAAACACATATCATGCTCATGGATTGGCAGGATCAACATCATTAAAATGGCAATACTTCCAAAAGCATTGTACAGATTTAACGCGATTCCTCTAAAGATACCCATGACATTTTTCAAAGAAGTGGATCAAATACTTCTGAAATTCATCTGGAACAACAAACAACCTCGAATAGCTAAAGCACTCCTTGGGAAAAGGAATATGGGAGGCATTACTTTCCCCAATTTTAAGTTGTATTACAAAGCAACAGTTATAAAAACAGCATGGTATTGGAATAAAAACAGACCCTCAGATCAGTGGAATAGGCTTGAGTACTCAGGGAAGGTTCCTCAGACATATAACGACCTTGTTTTTGATAAAGGAGCAAGAAATCCTAAATGGAGCAGGGAAAGCCTATTCAACAAGTGGTGTTGGCACAACTGGTTAGCCACTTGCAAAAAAGCGAACTCAGACCCACAGCTAACACCATGTACAAAGGTAAAATCCAAATGGATTAAAGACCTTGATATCAGAACTGAAACTATAAGGTATATAGAACAACATGTAGGTGAAACACTCCAGGACATTGAGACTAAAGGCATCTTTAAGGAGGAGACAACACTTTCCAAGCAAGTGGAAGCAGAGATAAACAGATGGGACTATATTAAGCTGAAAAGCTTCTGCATCTCAAAGGAAATAGTGCCCAGAATACAAAGGCCACCCACTGAGTGGGAGAAATTATTCACCCAATACACATCAGATAAAGGGCTAATATCCAAAATTTACAAGGTACTGACAGAACTATACAAGAAAAAAACAACTAACCCCATCAAAAAATGGGGAGAAGAAATGAACAGACACTTTGAAAAAGAAGAAAGGCAAATGTCCAAAAGGCACATGAAAAGATGTTCCACATCACTAATCGTCAGGGAGATGCAAATCAAAACTACTATGAGGTACCACCTCACGCCACTGAGATTGGCACACATCACAAAAAAGGAAAACAAGCAGTGCTGGTGGGGATGTGGAGAGAAAGGAACTCTTTTTCACTGCTGGTGGGAATGCCATCTAATACAACCTTTATGGAAAGCGATATGGAGATTCCTTCACAAACTGGAAATTGAGCTTCCATACGATCCAGCTATACCACTCCTAGGAATATACCCAAGAAACACAAAAATACAATACAAAAATCCCTTCCTTACTCCTATATTCATTGCAGCGCTATTTACAATAGCCAGACTCTGGAAACAACCAAGATGCCCTTCAACAGATGAGTGGCTGAAGAAACTGTGGTACATATACACAATGGAATACTATGCAGCCATCAGGAGAGATGAAGTCATGAAATTTTCCAATACATGGATGTACATGGAATCTATTATGCTGAGTGAAGTAAGTCAGAGGGAGAGAGAAAGACGCAGAATGGTTTCACTCATCTATGGGCTTTAAGAAAAATGAAGGACATTTTTAACAGTATCTCAGAGGCAAGAGAGATGAGGGCTGGTAGGTGCAGCTCAGGACATGCAGCTCATCACATAGAGTGATGAGTGCAGTTGCAGAGATGACTACACTGAAAACTATCATAAAATGTGAATGAATGAGGGAAGTAGAAAGCCTGTCTCGAGTACAGGTGTAGGGGGGTGGGGAGGAGGGAGATCTGGGAAATGGGTGGTGGGAATGTTGCACCGGTGAAGGGGGGTGCTCTTTACATGACTGTAATCATACAACTATAATCATGTTTGTAATCACGGTGTTTAAATAAAGATAAAAAAAAAACAAATACCTTGATTATTTAAATCCCTTTCATTCCCTTTCAGTTTATTAGTAAGTCTATTTTCAAATTATCTAAATGTAGTATTGAAATACCGCCCATTTAAAATATGTCATATATATGGTATATATATATATATATATTGTTTTGTTTTGTGGCCACACCTTGCTCTGCACTACTCCTGGTAGTGCTCAGGTGACCATATGGAATGCCAGAGATCAAACCCAGGCCATCTGTATGCAAGGCAAACACCCTATCTACTGTGCTATCACTCCAGTCCCTAAATGTTATTATTTTATTTAAATAACAAATACAGTGTTAAAGAAAAACAAGCACAGCTTTATATACATGCAAGCGAACACAACAGTGGACCAATTTTATCTCTTGGTATTTAAATCACTATTTAATAGGTGGTACTTTCCGTTGGTATTAAATACATTAAGTTTTCTCAGATTTTTGGCTTCCCTAAACTAAAATTATTTTAAAACTTTGATGAATTCTGAGAAAGCAGTTGAGAGGAAAAATAACCTTCCTACAGCAATGTTTTTTAAATAATATTTTTTATTTAGGCACCTTGATTACAGACATAATTGTAGTTGGATATCATTTATCTACAGCAGATAAATGTTTTAAGCAGATAAAGCTATGTACAATTGTGTTACTTAATTAAGAAGAAACATTTTAAACAATTTTGTTGTTAGTTGATTTCTTCACTGCGTGAAAATCATAAGGTACAACTTAAACCTGCTCCACTCTTGAGAATACATAAGGGACCAGCATAATATACAGGGTCTGGAAATACGCTTATGCAGAATACAACTATACTTCTATTCATGTAGGTTACAATAAACAGCTAAAGGATTTCAGTTTTCAAAAAAATGAGAAATATAATTGAACTAAAATATTTCTTGGTTTATATGAGAAGTTCTTAAACTTTACCCACTCAAGAAATATTTTAAACCTTTTTCAAGAAATATTTTGCAATTCTTGGTTCTTGGTATATAGAATAGGTATACAAACCAAAAATTTGCTGCCAATTCATCATAAAACAGCTCATTAAAAATTATCCCTATATTCAGTTACGCTATCAAACTGAATAACAATCCATACGGTGAAGAAGATACTGACTTGGAAGCAGCTAACTCGGGATTTGGTTTGATCCCTGACCAGCATATCGTCACCTAGCACTGCCAAAAATGATCCTTAAGCACAGAACCAAGAGTAAGTCCTTAATAACCCCTAATCACTGCCAAATTTGGTAAACAACAGTAAAATTAAAAAGAAGCCAAGGCTTAGATCACCACAGTACAACCAGTTTCCACATCTCTGTCTTTTGGTTTGTTTGTTTGTTTGTTTTGGGGCCTCACCCGGTGACATTCAGGGGTTACTTCTGGCTATGCGCTCAGAAATCGCTCCTAGCTTGTGGGAACATATGGGATGCAGGGCACCGGCAAAGCAGACGCCCTCCTGCTTGCAATACTGCTCTGGACCCTCCACGTCCCTGTCTTAACGAGTAAAGAGAATTAACTTCCCTTTTGCTAAAACTGTGGTAACTGATTCATTTCGATTACTGAAAGAATTAGAGATAGTCCACACTTCTACTGCTTTTACCCTTTAATTATCATCAAAATGAAAGGAAAACTGCTCTGAGTTAAATAAGTGCTGACAACTGCAAGGAAGTCTTTATTCAAGACTATGCAAAAAGAGAGAAAAGAGGGAGTGAGGGAGAGTAGTTCCCCTAAAAGGAAAAAAAAGTGAGGGAGTCTCTAATCACTGAGATACGTTGCAGGACATGTACTGGGGGGCACTGGTTGGAAGCTTTACTAATCAATGCTTAGTATGGTCAGGCTACTATCTTTTCTTTCCTTTTTCTACATATATAATATATTATATATGATACTATACATATTTTTATTTAAACAGCTTGATTACACACATGATTATAGTTGGGTTTCAGTCATGCAAAGAACACCACCCTTCACCAGTTCAACATTCCCATCACCAATGTCCCAGATGTCCCTCCTCCCCACCCAAACCCTTCCTGTACTCTAAACAGGCTTCCACTTCCATCGTTCATTCACATTGTCATGGTAGTTCTCAATGTAGTTATTTCTCCAACAACACTCATCACTCTCTGTGGTGAGCTTCATGCAGTGAGCTGGAACTTCCAGTCCTCCTCTTTTTTTTTTTTGACGGTGACATTCTCTTTTTTTTTTCTTTATTTAAACAGCTTAATTACATATATGATTGTGATTAGGTTTCAGTCATGTAAAGAACACGCCCTTCACCAGTGCAACATTCCCACCACCAATGTCCCAAATCTCCCTTCATCCCACCCCACCCCCACCTGTACTCCAGACAGGTTTTCCAGTTCCCTCATTCATTCACATGATTATGGTAGTTCTCTGTGTAGTTATTTCTATAATTGCACTCACCACTCTTTGTGGTGAGCTTCATTAAGTAAGCTGGAAGTTCCAGCCCTCCTCTCATTGTCTCTGAGGATTGTTGCAAAAATGACTTATTTTTCTTAAAACCCATAGATTAGTGAGACTATTTGCGTCTCTCTCTCTCCCTCTGACTTATTTCACTTAGCATGATAGATTCCATGTACATCCATGTATAGGAAAATTTCATGACTTCATCTCTCCTGATGGCTCCATAATACTCCATGGTGTATATGTACCACAGTTTCTTTAGCCATTCGTCTGTTGAAGGGTATGTTGGTTGTTTCCAGAGCCTGGCTATTATGAATAGTGCTGCAATAAATATAGGTGTAAGGAAGGGTTTTTTTTTTATTGTATTCTTGTGTTGTTAGGGTATATCCCTAGGAGTGGAATAGCTGGGTCGAATGGGAGCTCAATTTCCAGATTTTGGAGGAATCTCCGTATCGCTTTCCATAGAGGTTGGTCTAGAAGGCATTCCCACAAGCAATAGATCCACATCCCCGCCAGCACTGATTATTCTCATTCTTTGTGATGTATGCCAATCTCTGTGGTGTGAGATGGTATCTCATCATTATTTTTATTTGCATCTCCCTGATGATTAGTGACGAGGAGCATTTTTTCATGTGCCTTTTGGCTATTTGTATTTCTTTTTTTTATCAAAGTGTCTGTTCATTTCTTCTCCCCATTTTTGATGGGATTAGGTGTTTTGTTTTCTTGTAAAGTTCTGTCAGTGCCCTGTATATTTTGGATATTAGCCCCTTATCTGATGGGTGTTAGGTGAATAGTTTCTCCCACTCAGTGGATGGCTCTTTTATCCTGGGCGCTATTTCTTTGAAGCTTCTCAGCTTAATGTATTCCCATCTGTTGATCTCTGCTTCCACTTGTTTGAAGAGTGCAGTTTCCTCCTTGAAGATGCCTTTAGTCTTAATGTCATGGAGTGTTTTACTGACATGTTGTTCTATATACCTTATAGTATCAGTCTGATATCAAGGTCTTTAATCCATTTGGATTTTACCTTCGTACATGATGTTAACTGAGGGTCTATGTTCACTTTTTTGCAAGTGGCTAACCAGTTGTGCCAATACCACTTGTTGAAGAGGTTTTCGCTGCTCCACTTAGGATTTCTTGCTCCTTGCTCCACTTAGGATTTCTTGCTCCTTTGTCAAAAATTAGGTAAGCGTATGTCTGGGAACAATGTCTGAGAACTTAAGCATATTCCACTGATCTGAGGGTCTGTCTTTATTCCAATGCCATGCTGTTTTGATAACTATTGCTTTGTAGTACAGTTTAAAGTTGGGAAAGTAATGCCTCCCATACTCCTTTTCCCTAGGAGTGCTTTAAGTATTCAAGGGTGTTTATTTTTCCAGATGAACTTCATAAGTGTTTGATCCACTTCTTTGAAGAATGTCATGGTTATTTTTAAGGGGACTGCATTAAATCTGTATAATGCTTTGGGGAGTATTGCCATTTTAATGATGTTAAACCTGACAATCCATGAGAAGGGTATGTGTTTCCATTTCCATGTGTCCTCTCTTATTTCTTGGAGCAGGGCTTTATACTTTTCTTTGTGTAGGTCCTTCACGTCTTTGGTCAAGTTGACTCCAAGATATTTGAGTTTGTGTGGCACTATTGTGAATGGGATTGCCTTCCTGAGTTCCATCTCTTCCCTATCCTTATTGGTGTATAAAAAGGCCATTGATTTCTGTAGGTTGATTTTGTAGCCTGCCACCTTACTATATGAGTCTATTGTTTCTAGAAGCTTTTTTATAGAGTCTTTAGGGTTTTCTAAGTAGAGTATCATGTCATCTGCAAACAATGAGAGCTTGACTTCTTCCTTTCCTATCTGGATTCCCTTGATATCTTTTTCTTGCCTGATCGTTAGGGCAAGAACTTCCAGCACTATGTTGAAGAGGAGTGGTGAGAGCAGACAGCCTTGTCTTGTACCAGAATTAAGATGGAAAGCTTTTAGTTTTCTTCATTGAGGATGATATTTGCCAATGGCTTGTGGTAGATGGCCTTAACTATATTGGGAAAGGTTCCTTTCATTCCTTTCTTGCTGAAAGTTTTGATCAAGAATGGGTGTTGGACCTTATCAAATGCTTTCTCTGCATCTATTAAAATGATCATGTGATTTTTATTTTTCTTCATTTGATGTTGTGTATAATGTTGATAGGTTTACAGATGTTAAACTATCCTTGCATTCCTGGTATGAAACCTACTTGGTCGTAGTGTATGATCTTCTTGATGATGCATTCGATCCTATTTGCCAGGATTTTGTTGAATATCTTTGCATCAGCATTCATCAGGGATATTGGTCTGTAATTTTCTTTTTTGGCAGTATCTCTGTCTGGTTTTGGTATCAAGGTGATGTTGGCTTCATAAAAGCTGTTTGGGAGTGTTCCAGTTTTTTCAATTTCATGAAAGAGCCTGGCTAGGATTGGTAGTAGCTCCTCTTGAAAGATTTGAAAAAATTCATTAGGAAATCCATCTGGGCCTGGGCTTTTCTTTTTGGGCAGATGTTTGATTACAGTTTCAATTTTCTCAGTAGTGATGGGGGTGTTTAGATATGCTATATCCTCCTTACTTAAATGTGGAAGGTTATAAGTGTCCAAGAATTTTTCCTTTTCTTCTAGGTTCTCATGTTTAGTAGCATAAAGTTTCTCAAAGTAGTCTCTCAGTACCCTTTGGATCTCTGCAATATCTGTCATGATCTCCTCCTTCTCGTTTCTAATACAGGTTATCAGATTTCACTCTCTCTTTCTTTGTGAGTTTTGCCAATGGTCTACCAATCTTGTTTACTTTTTCAAAGAACCAACTTCTGCTTTTGTTGATCTTTCGGATTGTTTTTTTTTTTTTTTTTTTTTTTTTGGTTTTCCACTTCATTGGTTTCTCCTTTCAGCTTTGTTATTTTCTTCTGTCGCCTTGTTTTTGGTTCTTTTTGTTGATCATTTTCTAATTTTGTGAGCTAAGTCATTAAGTTATTCAGGTATGCCCCTTCTTCCTTCCTGATGTGTGCTTGTAGAACTATAAATTTTCCTCTCTGGACCGTTTTGCTGTGTCCCATAGATTCTGGCATTTTGTGTCTTCATTATCATTTGTTTCCAGGAAACTTTTGATTTCCTTTTTGATTTCATCTCGGACCCACTGGTTGTTCAGTAGCAGGGTGTTTAATTTCCAATTGTTAAAGTTTTTCTTCTGTGTGACTTTGTAGTTCACATATAATTTCAGAGCCTTGTGGTCAGCAAAGGTAGCCGCAAAATTTCTATCCTTTTGATTTTATGGAGGTATGTTTTATGTGTCAGCATGTAGTCTGTCCTGGAGAATGACCCATGTATATTGGAGAAGAATGTGTATTCAGGTTTTTTGGGATGGAGTGTCCTCTTTCTTCCATTACTCTTTTCAGGGCTAGTATGTTTTTGATGGGTTTTAGTCTAGTTGACCTATCAAGTGTTTATAGGGCCGTGTTCAGGTCTCCCACTATTATTGTTTTATTATTAATTTCTTCTTTCAGATTTATCAGTAATTGTATTAGATAATTTGCTGGTCTCTCATTGGGTGCATATATATGTTTAATAGTCTGATTTCTTCCTGTTGCACATATCCCTTGATTAGTACATAGTGTCCATCTTTGTCCCTTACCACTTTTCTGAGTATAAAGTTGGTCTCAACAGATATTAATATGGCCACCCCAGCTTTTTTGAGGGTGTTTTTTGCTTGGATGATTTTCCTCCAGCCTTTGGTTTTGAGTCTATAATTGTTTTGACTATTTAGATGTGTTTCTTGTCAGCAGCAGAAGGTTGGGTTCATCTTTTTGTCCCATTTTGCCACTCTGTGTCTTTTAATTGGTGAATTTAGTCCATTGACATTGAGGGAGATGATTGTCATAGGATTTAATGTCATCTTTGTAGATAAGTTTGCTGTGTTTGTAGGTCTCTCTTGTCTTAGAGTAGACCTGTCAGTTTTTCCTTTAAAGCTGGTTTATCATCTGTGAAGTTTCTGAACTGTTGTTTATCCATGAAGCTATGTATTCTCACTTTAAACTTGAACGTGAGTCGGGCTGGGTGCAGTATTTTTGGTGAGGAATTCATTTCATTCAGTCTTGTCACAATATCCCACCACTGTCTTCTGGCCTTGAGAGTTTCTTGTGGCATTGTCTGCTGTAAGTCTTAGGGATGCTCCTTTGAATGTAATTTTCCTTTTTGATATTGCTGCTTTCAGTATTCTATCTCCATCTGTGGGATTTGTCATTGTAACGAGGATGTGTCTTGGGGTGTTTTTCTTTGGGTCACTTTTAGCTGGTACTCTTCAGGCATGCAGGATTTGATTGCATGTAGTCTTTACTTCTGGAAGTATCTCTTTGATGATATCTTTGACAGTTGATACTTTCTGGAGATCTCCTACCTGGGTCTCTGGGACTCCAATGTCTTATGTTGTTTCTGTTGAGTTTATTGAAGACTTCTATTTTCGTCTGTTCGCATTCCTTGAGTACTTTTTTTTATTGCCTGTTCGTTTGTCTTAAGGTTCTTTTCCAATTTCTTCTGTTGTGTTGAGTTTTTCTGCATCACATCTTCCAGTACTCCGATTCTCTCCTCAGCTGCTGTTACCCTGCTGGCGAGTCCATCCATTGAGGTTTTCAGTTGAGCTACCATGTTTTTCAGATCTATTATTTTAGTTTGGAGTTTTCTGATTTCTGTCTTTGTGTTCTGTTCAGATCAATCTTTGCTTTCTTTGAGTTCTACAAACATCTTTCATATTGCTATTTTAAGATCCTTATCCAAGAGTTTAATCAGGTGGTTGGAATTTATTAGGTCATTCGAGCTTTTGTCTTCATTCTCTGTGCATGGTGTTTCCTGCGAGGTTTCCACATTGTCACGCTTGTAGTGTGGTTTTTCCTGCGTGTTGTGGTGGGGTTCATTGGTTTGAAAGAGTGCATGGCCGCAAAGTGAAGCAGTGCGGCCACGCTCTTCTGCTGCCTCTAATTGACAGTGTTTTAGGGGGTGCTCTCCCTAGGCATCTGAGGAGACCTTCAGGTATTCATAACCACAGACAGGCACAGGAGAAGTTTCCCTTGAAGTCCTCTGAGTTCCTCCTCTCTTTTATCTTGAGAATTACCACAAAAATATCTTTTATTTTTTTCTAAAGCCCCTAGATGAGTGAGGCTTTTGTGCGTTTTTCTCTCTCCCTCTGACTTATTTCACTCAGCATAATAGATTCCATGTACATCCATGTATATGAAAATTTCATGACTTCATCTCTTCTGATGGCTGCATAATATTCCATTGCGTATATGTACCACAATTTCTTTAGCCATTCATCTGTTGAACGTCATCTTGGCTGTTTCCAGAGTCTGGTTAGTGTAAACAGCACTGCAACTAATATAGGTGTGAGGAAGGAATTTTTGTAATGTATTTTTATGTTCCGAGGGTATATTCCTTGGTATGGGATAGCTGGATCATATGAGAAGTCAATTTCCAGTTTTTGGAGGAATCTCCATATTGCTTTCCATAGAGGTTGGACTATATGGCATTCCCACCAACAGTGAATAAAAGTTCCTTTCTCTCCACATCCCCGCCACCAGTGCTTAATGCTATTCTTTGTGATGTGCTCCAACTTCTGTGGTGTGAGATGGATGGTACCTCATAGTTATTTTTATTTGCATCTCCCTGATGATTAGTGATGTGGAGCATTTTTTCATGTGTCTTTTGGCCATTTGTATTTCTTCTTTGACAAAGTGTCTGTTCATTTCTTCTCCCCAATTTTTTGAAGGGGTTAGATGTTTTTTTCTTGTAAAATTCTGTCAGTGCCTCATATATTTTGGACAGTAGCTTATCTGTTATGGGTATTAGGTAAAAAGTTTCTCCTACTCTGTGGTTGGATCTTGAATCCTGGGGACTATTTTCTTTGAAGTGCAGAAGCTTCTCAGCTTAATATAGTCACATCTGTTTATCTCTACTTCCACTTGTTTGGAGAGTGCTGTTTCCTCCTTAAAGATGCCTTTGGACTCAATGTCATGGAGTGTTTTACCTACATGGTGTTCTATATACCTTATGGTATCAGGTCTGATATCAAAGTCTTTAATCCATTTGGATTTTCCCTTCGTACATGATGTTAGCTGGGGGTCTGAGTTCACATTTTTGCAATTGGCTAACCAATTGTGCCAACACCACTTGTTGAAGAGGTTTTCCTTGCTCCATTTAGGAATTTTTTCTCCTTTATCAAAAATTAAGTGATTGTATGTTAGGGGAGCATTCTCTGAGTACTCAAGCCTATTCCACTAATCTGAGCGTCTTTCTTTATTCCCATACCATGCTGATTTGATAACTATTGCTTTGTAATACAGTTTAAACTTGGGGAAAGTAATGTCTCCCATATTCCTTTTCCCAAGGATTGCTTTATTCGAGGGTCTTTATTCTTCCAAATGAACTTCAGAAATATTTGATCCACTTATTTGAAGAACGTTATGGGTATCTTTAGAGGGATCTCATTAAATTTGTACAATGCTTTGAGGGCTATTGCCATTTTAATGATGTTAATCCCACCAATCCATGAGCAGGGAATGCATTTCCATTTCCATATGTCCTCTCTTATTTCTTGGAGCAGGTATTTTTTTTATAGTTTTCTTTATAAATGTCCTTCACATTTTTAGTCAAGTTGACTCCATGATATTTGAGTTTGTGTGGCACTAATATAAATGGGGTTGTTTTCTTAATGTTCAGTTCTTCCCTATCATTATTGGTATATAAAAATCCATTGATTTTTGTGTGTTAATTTTGTAACCTGCCACATTGCTATATGCATCTATTGTTTCTAGAAGCTTTTTGGTACAGTATTTAGGATTTTCTAAGTATAGTATCATGTCATCTACAAACAGTGATAGCTTGACTTCTTCCTTTTCTATCTGGATTCTGTTGATATCTTTTTCTTGCCTAATAGCTATAGCAAGTACTTCCAGTGCTATGTTGAATAGGAGTGGTGAGAGAGGACAGCCTTATCTTTTACCAGAATTTAGAGGGAAGGCTTTTAGTTTTTCTCTATTGAGAATAATATTTGCCATTGTCTTGTGGTAGATGACCTTAACCATATTGAGAAAGGTTCCTTTCATTCCCATCTTGCTGAGAGTTTTGATCAAGAATGGATGTTGGACCTTATCAAATACTTTCTCTGCACCTATTGATATGATCATGTGATTTTTATTTTTCTTGTTTTTGATGTTGTGTATTATATTTATATATTTCTGGATGTTAAACCATCCTTGCATTTCTGGGATGAAACCTACTGATCATAGTGAATGGTCTTCTTGATGAGGTATTAGATCCTATTTGTCAGGATTTTGTTGAGGATCTTTGCATCTGCATTCATCAGGAATATTGGTCTATGATTTTCCTTTTTGGCAGTATCTCTGTCTGGTTTTGGTATGAAGGTTATGTTGGCTTTTTAAAAGTTATTTGGAAGTGTTCCCGTTTTTTCAGTTTTATGGAAGAGCCTGGCCAGGATTGGTAGTAGTTTCTCTTGAAATATTTTAAAGAATTTATTAGTGAAACAGTTTGTGCCTGGGCTTTTGTTTTTAGGCAGACTTTCGATAACCGTTAATTTCTTCAAAAGTGATGGGGGTATTTAGATATATTACGACCTCCTTATTCAACAGTGGAAGATTATAAGAGTCCAAGAATTTATCCATTTCTTCCACGTTCTCATATTTGGTGGCATAGAGTTTCTCAAAGTAGTCTTTGATTACCCTTTGAATCTCTGCAATATCTGTGGTGATCTCTTCCTTTTCATTTCTGATATGGGTTATCAGGTTTCTCTCTCTTTCTTTGTGAGTTTTGCCAATGGTCTATCAATCTTCTTTATTTTTTCAAAGAACCAACTTCTGCTTTCATTGATCTTTTAGATTGTTTTTTATGTTTCCATTTCATTGATTTCTGCTCTAAGCTTTGTTATTTCCTTCTGTCTCCTTATTTTTGGTTCCTTTTGTTGATCATTTTCTTATCTATGAGCTGTGTCATTAAGCTATTCAGTTGTACCCCCTTCTTCCTTCCTGATATGTGCCTACAAAGCTATTAATTTTCCTCTCAGGACCACTTTTGCCATGATCCATAGATTCTCATAGTTTGTGTCTTCATTGTCATTTTTTTCCAGAAAAGTTTTGATTTCCTCTTGGACCCACTGGTTGTTTAGTAGTAGGCTGTTTACTTTTCAGTATGGGTCTTTCACTTCTTTTGTCAGGTAGTTTCCTATGTACTGGATATTTTTAGATACTATTTTTAATGGAATTGACTCCTTAATGTTTTTATCCTTTACTTAATTATTTGTGTAGAGGTATGCTATTGTCTTTTGTATATTGATTTTGTAGGCAGCCACTTTGCTGTATTGGCTTATTGTTTCTAGGAGTTTTACTGTGGACTCTTTAGAGTTTTCTATGTATATCATCACATCATCTACAAAAAGACATAATTTGACTTCCTTTTTTTCTATCTGAATTCCTTGAATTCTCTTCCGTTGTCTGATAGATATTGCTAGTACTTCTAAAACGATGTTGAATAAGAGTAAAGAAAGTGGGCAGCCTTGCCTAGTTCCTGACCTTAGTGGAAATGTTTTCAGTATTTCACCATTAAGGATAATGTTGGCTATGGATTTTTATAGAGATTCATAACTATCTTGTGGAAGGTTCCTTTCAACCCTATTTTGCTGAGTGTTTTCAATATGAATGGGTGTTGGATTTTGTCAAATGCCTTCTCTGCATTGATTGATGTGATCATGTGGTTTTTGTCTTTCTTTTAGTTGATGTGATGTATGATGTTGATTGATTTGCATATATTGAACCATCCTTGCATCCTTGAGATTAAACCCACTTGGTTATAGAGTGTAATCTTTTTGATTTATCGTTGGATTCGGTTTGCTAATTTTGTTGAGGATTTTTGCATCTATGTTAATTAGTGAGATTGGTATATAGTTTTGTTTCTTGGCAGTGTCTTTGCTGTCTTTGGGAATGTGTGTTATGTTCACCTCATTAAAGGAGTTAGAAATGATTCCTGTCTTTTCAATGTTTTGGAAGAGCCTGAGATCAGTAGTTGTAATTCTTCTCGGAATGTTTTATAGCATTCATCTGTAAAACCATCTGGACCTGGAATTTTAATCTTAGGGAGTTTCTTAATTACTGTTTCAATTTCCTTAGATGTGATTGGACTGTTTTGGCTTTCTACATCCTCCTTGTTGAGTCTTGGAAGGTGATATTTTTCCAGAAATCCATCAGTTTCTTCAGTGTTCGCTAGTCTAACTGAGTAGAGTTGATCCTAATACTTCCTCATGATGGCTTGGATTTCTTGGGGTTCTGTTGTAATCTCTCTCTTTTCATTTGTGATCTTATGTATTCAGATTTTTTTTCTTTTTTTGGTGAGTCTTGCCAGTGATTTTTTTGTTTATTCTTTCGAAAAACCAACTCCTGATCTCATTGATTTTTTGGTATTGTGTTTTTTTTTCTTCTATATTGTTTATTTCTGCTCTGGTTTTTATTATTTCTTTTTTTCTAGGTTCCTTTGCTGCTTTTTTCCATATCCTTAAGGTGTCCTTGTAAACTGTTGATTTTGTCATTTTCCACTTTCCTATGTAGCCTCCTGTATTGATATGAGTTTTCTCTTTATATTGCTTTGATATGTCCCACAGATTTTGACAATTTGTCTCTTCATTGTCATTCGTCTCAAGGAATCTTTTTATTTCTTCCTTGATTTCCACTTTGAACCAACTGTTGTTGAGTAGCATGTTATTTAATCTCCAAGTGTTGGATTTTCTACACAGTTTCTTTTTACAGTCAATCTTGATCTCTGTTGCATAATGATCTGATTGAGTGCTTCTAATAATCCTTATATTTGTGACTTTGTGCAAGTTAGATTTATATTCTAAGGCATGGTCTATTCTAGAGAAGGTTCTACGTGCACTTGAGAAGAATCTGTATTTTGTGTGGAGAGCCCTGTATAAGTCCATAAGTCCTATTTTCTCTAACTTCTCATTAGGACTCATATCTTTGCTAGTTTTCCGTCTGGTGGATATGTCTAGTGGTGTTAGTGGAGTATTGAAATTTCATAGTATTATCATGTTTCTTTCCATGTTTCTCTTTCTGAGTAATGCCTTACATAATTTGCTGGCTCTATAGTTGGTGCATAAATATTGATCAGAGTTAGTACTTCTTGGCCTAATGTTCCCCAGATAAGTAAGTAATGACCCTCTTGGTCTCTGAGCACTTTTTTGAGGTTGAATGCAATTTGATCTGATAGAAGAATGGCTGTCCCAGACTTTTTTGTTTTTATTGGTTTGAATGATTGATTTCCATCATTTTATTCTAAGCCTGTGTCTATCCTGTTGTGTTAGATGTGTTTCTTGGAGGCAGCAGATATCTGGTTTTTGTTTTCTTATCTAACCATCTATTCCTTTAATGTCTTTTAATGGGAGAATTTAGCCCTCTGACATTTAAGGAGATTATTGACAGAGCGGATCGTTGTGCTATTGTATTGAGTAGAGTGGTTGTTGTTACAATCGGGGATTTGGATTGTGTAATACATAATTGAGTAGTTTATTTAGAGTTGGTTTGGTTAGTGCAAATAGTGTGAGTTCTTTCTTGTCTGAGAATATTTTTAATTCTTCCTCCCATGAGAATGAGAGTTTTGCCGGGTAGTAGACTCTAGGTTGGAAATTTCTGTCATTCAATAGTTCAAACGTCATTCCACTGTCTTCTTGCTTGAATTGTTTCTAATGGGAGATCTGGTTTGATTCTTATGCTCCTTCCTTTGTACTTGAGGGTTTTTTCTCCCTTATTGCCTCAAGGAATTCATGTTTCTCTTTGTTTTCTTTTTTTGCCATTTGAAGTACTATATGTCTTGGTATTATTAGGGTCTATTTTATTAGATACTCTTTTTGCCTCTTTCCAGAGGGTGGGAAAGTTTTCTGCTATTATTTCCCTCATCACTGTTCTTCCCCTTTTCCTATTTCCTCCCCTTCTGATTTCCTACAATCTGTAGATTATTTCATTTGTCTTTTTTCATTAACTATCTAACATTTTCTTCCAATGCTTTACCCCTATTTTCTTACTGGCTTCTTTGTCATTTTTGGTTTGTAGTTTTTCTTCAAGTTCTTCTATGCGATTCTCCAAACTTGTAATTCTGCTATTATCACTTACTAAGACGTTTTTTATTTCCTTTAATTCCATTTGTATGGATTCTCTCATCTTCTGTAAAGTTCATCGTTGTATTGGTTGACTTGTTCATCTATGGATTTCTTGAACTCGCTGGCCAGTAATTCCTTGATTTCTACTGCCATGATTTTGATTGCCACTTTTATGTCCTCATCTATTGGGCTCGTGGTGGACTTGGAAACTTGCTAGGATTTCTCTCCATATCCTTGGCTGCTAGTGTCCTTAGTTTCCATATATATATTCTAAGCCACCAAATGCAATATATATATATATATTGCATTTGGTGGCTTAGAATGTTCTACCCTTGTTCTCAGCCATCCTTTGTTACCTGTGGCATGTGGCTGTTTCCTTACTCTGGCATGAGGCCCTAGGCAGGGATGATGTTGGTGGTCACTGAGGTTTGGCCCCACCCTCAGGCCTTCTCCCTCCTGATACCTGTGAGAAGGTGCAGTCCCCAAGCGCTGACAATGGTGATTGCTGGTAACCTGGCCTCAGCCCGGTACCTGCGAAAGATGTGGGCCACTCCCCACCCGAGTTCCCAAGTGCTGACAATAGCGACCACCAGTAGTCTGGCCTCAGCTCTCCCCCAGTAACTGCAAAAGATGTGGGCTGCTCCCCAGTTGAGTCCCCAAATTCCAACAATATCTTAATAATGTTTCAAAGGGATGTTTCCTAAAAAAAATCATTCTTTTACTGTAAATATTTTCATCTCAAAGGGACAGAAAATGGAATTGTTATTGAAAGTCTTATAAAATAAATATTTTATGAGAGGAGAGGTCAGGGGTTCAAGTTCAAGATGCATTTAGGTGCCAGAGCAGTGGTGTAGCAGGTAGGCCTCTTTGTTTGCAATGGCCAGCTCAGGTTCAATTCCTCACCACCACACATGATCTCCAAGACCCACCGTGAGTGAACTCTGATCACAGGTCCAAGAGTAAGCACTGAGCACTGCCATATATGCCTGAAATAAAGCAAAAAAATAATAACACTAAAAAGAAAAATAACAAAGGATAAAAGGAAGAAGAGGAAGGAGAAGAAGGGGAAAGAGAAAGAGGAGGAGGAAGAGTAGAGTAGAAGCCTCAGGCTTTATCCCCAGGGCTTTGGAGAGGTTTGAGTCTGGAAGCAAACACTGACACAGGAAATAATCCACACATGGTTAAAGCGATAAAACAGGATCAGGGACTTTTACATGCAAGCTTTCCACTCCTCAGCAGTTAGCTCAGTGGTAGAAAACCAAAACAGCAAGAGATTTTCCCCTGAGACCTGGGGTCTTTATTTGGAAGTGCCAGATCACACCCGGGGGTAGAGAACAGGTGGTCGAAGGCACCGATCCAAAGGATGCTTCCATTCAAAGATGCATCCAACCAATGAGTAGCACGCATATCTTGAATAGGGTACAACCTGTTTGACCAAACAGAGTAGGAGGAAAAGGAAGAGGAGAGGAGAAAGAAGAGGAGAAGGAAGGGGAGGAGAAGAAAGAAGAAGAAGAAAAAGAGAAGGAGGAGGAGGAACAGGAGGAAGAGGAAGAAGAAGAAAAAGAAGAAGAAGACAGTTGAAGTTTGGTCAAGTTGAGGAGGTTTTATAGCAATCTTAGTTAATAATGTGACCTTTTTATGAGTTCATTTCACCAAGTACTAGGATCTGTATTTTACTTACGTTTACTGGTAATCTTTCATTATAGTAGTTTATGTGCCTGCCCATTTTACAGATAAAGGATTTTAGGTACAAGGAATACTTCTGGTTTTTTTGGGGGGTACACCTAGCTATTCTTATAGGTACTCAAGACTTTGCACTCAGAAATTAATCATGGTGGGCTCAGGGTTCTTATAAGATGCTGGGGATCCAATCTGAGTAAGTCATGTGCAAGACAAAAGTCTTACCTACTGTTCTAGTACCCTGGTCCTGGAATGAGTTATCTTTTTTGGGAGAGTGGCCACACCAAGAAGAGCTCAGAGGTTACTCCTGGCTCTGCAATCAATTAAATTTTATAAATGATCAAATTAAACATCTCTGTAACTTGTCTCAATAAAATAGAATGTGCATCATAAAAGTCAATAATTATACATTTAAAAGTACAAATTTAAACGAGTATAGAATACTTTATTGCCTTAATGCAGAAAATAAATTATTCCCACATTGCAAGATATTTTCAATTTTCACTGTTACGAACAGCATAATGATTAATAACTTATATATTTTTGGGTAATATTTCAGTCTTATAGTATTATCTTAAGAGTTATAAGTCAATCATGGCTAGTTTGAAGTTACATTAACGATTGATAACATATAAATAATTAAGGTGAGTCCCAAATTTTTTTTATTTTATTTAAACACCTTGATTACATACATGATTTTGTTTGGGTTTTAGTCATGTAAAGAACAACACCCATTACCAGTGCAACATTTTCATCACCAATGTCCCAAATCTCCATCCTCCCCACCCAACCCCCGACTGTACTCTAGACAGGCTTTCTATTTCCCTCATACATTCTCATTGTTAGGATAGTTCATAATGTAGTTATTTTTCTAACTAAACTCATCCCTGTTTGTGGTGAGCTTCATGAGGTGAGCTGGAACTTCTAGCTCTCTTCTCTTTGGTGTCTGAAAATTATTATTGCAAGAATGTCTTTCATTTTTCTTAAAACCCATAAATGAGTGAGACTGTTCTGCAACTTTCTCTCTCTCTGACTTATTTCACTCAGCATAATAGATTCCATGTACATCCATGTATATAAAAATTTTCTGACTTCATCTCTTCTGACAGCTGCATAAGATTCCATTGTGTATATGTACCACAGTTTCTTTAGCCATTCATCTGTTTAAGGTTATCTTGGTTGTTTCCAGAGTCTTGCTCTTGTATTGTATTTTTGTGTTCCTAGGGTATATTCCTAGGAGTGGCATAGCTGGATCGTATAGGAGCTCGATTTCCAGTTTTTGGAGGAATTTCCATATCGCTTTCCATAAAGGTTGAACTAGACGGCATTCCCACCAGCAGTGGATAAGAGTTCCTTTCTCTCCACATTACCATCAAACACTGCTTGTTCTCATTTTTTGTGATGCGAACCAGTCTCTGTGGTGTGAAGTGGTACCTCATAGTTGTTTTGATTTGCATCTCCCTGATGATTAGTGATGTGGAGCATTTTTTCATGTGTCTTTTGGCCATTTGTATTTCTTCTTTGTCAAAGTGTCTGTCCATTTCTTCTCATTTTTGATGGGATTAGATGTTATTTTCTTGTAAATTTCTGTCAGTGCCTTGTATATTTTGGAGATTAGCCCCTTATCTGATGGGTGTTGGGTGAATAGTTTCTCCCACTCAGTGGGTGGCTCTTCTATCCTGGGTGCTATTTCCTTTGAGGTGCAGAAGCTTCTCAACTTAAGTGGAGCTGAGAAGCTTTCTCAGCTTTCTTGGAACAGAGTATTATAGTTTTTTGTATAGGTCCTTCACATTTTTAGTCAAGTTGATTCCAAGATATTTGAGTTTGTGTGGCACTATTGTGAATGGGGTTGTTTACTTAATGTCCATTTCTTCACTATTATTATTGGTGTATAGAAAGGCCATTGGTTTTTGTGTGTTAATTTTGTAACCTGCCACATTGCTATATAAATTGTTTCTAGAAGCTTTTTGGTAGAGACTTTAGGGTTTTATAAGTAGAGAAGATCATGTCATCTGCAAACAGTGAGAGCTTGACTTCTTCCTTTCCTATCTGGAATCCCTTGATATCTTTTTCTTGCCTAATCACTATAGCAAGTACTTCCAGTGCTATGTTGAATAGGAGTGGTGAGAGAGGACAGCCTTGTCTTGTGCCAGAATTTAGAGGGAAGGCTTTTAGCTTTTCTCCATTGAGGATAATATTTGCCACTGTCTTGTGGTACATGGCCTTAACTATATTGAGAAAGGTTCCTTTCATTTCCATCTTGCTGAGAGTTTTGATCAAGAATGGGTATTGGACCTTATCAAATGCTTTCTCTGTGTCTGTTGATATGATCATGTGATTTTTATTTTTCTTATTGTTGATGTTGTGTATTATGTTAATAGATTTACAGATGTTAAACTATCCTTGCATTCCTGGGATGAAACCTACTTGATCGTAGTGGATGATCATCTTAATGAGGCATTGAATCCTATTTGCTGGTATTTTATTAAGGATCTTTGCATCTGTGTTCATCAGCAATATTGTTCTGTAATTTTCTTTTTTGGTATCATCTCTGTCTGGTTTAGGTATCAAGATGATGTTGGCTTTATAAAAGCTATTTGGAAGTGTTCCTGTTTTTCGATTTTATGAGTCTTGCCAGGATTGGTAGTAGTAGTTTCTCTTGAAAAGTTTGAAAGAATTCATTAGTGAATCCATCTGGGCCTGGGCTCTTTTTTGGGGGGGGGGGCAGGCATTTGATTTCTGTCTTAATTTCCTCACTAGTGATGGGGATGTTTAGATATGCTACATCCTCTTCATTCAACTGTGGAAGATTATGAGTCCAAGTATTTATCCATTTCTTCCAGGTTCTCATTTTTAGTGGCATAGAGCTTCTTAAAGTAGTTTCTGATTACCCTTTGAATCTCTGCCATATCAGTAGTGATCTCTCCTTTTTCATTTGTAATACAAGTTATCAAGTCTCTCTCTCTCTTTCTTTGTTAGTTTTGCCAATGGTCTATCAATCTTGTTTGTTTGTTGTTTTTTTTTCAAAGAACCAAGTTCTGCTTTTGATGATCTTTTGGATTGTTTTTGGGTTTCCACTTCATTGATTTCTGCTCTCAGCTTTGTTATTTCCTTCTGTCTCACTACTTTTAGTTCCTTTTGTTGAGCACTTTCTAATTCTATGAGCTGTGTCATTAAGCTATTCAGGTATGCCCCCTTTTCATCCCTGATGTGTGCTTGCAAAGCTATAAATTTTCCTCTCAGTACTGCTTTTGCTGTATCCCATAGGTTCTGATAGCTTGTGTTTCTATTGTCATTTGTTTCCATGAAGATTTTAATTTCCTCTTTGATTTTATCTTGGATCCATTGTTTATTCAGTATTAGGCTGTTTAAATTCCAGGTATTAAAGTTTTTCTTCTGTGTCCCTTTGTAGTTCACATATAATTTCAGGGCCTTGTGGTCAGTGAAGGTAGCCTGCATAATATCCATCCTCTTGATATTATGGATGTATGTTTTATGTGCTAGCATGTAGTCTATCCTGAGAATGTTCCATGTACATTAGAGAAGAATGTGTATCCAGGTTTCTGGGGGTGGAGTGTCCTATATATCTCTACGAGGCCTCTTTCTTCCATTTCTCTCTTCAGGTATAGTATATTCTGTTTGGCCTATCAAGTGTTGACAATGCCATGTTGAGGTCTCTAACATTTATTGTGTAGTTATTGATATTCTTTTTCAGATTTGTCAACAATTGTATTAAATATTTTGCTGGCCCCTCATTTGGTGTATATATGTTTAGGAGAGTGATTTCTTCCTGCTGTACATATCCCTTGATTAATACAAAATGTCCATCTTTGTCCTTTACAACTTTCCTGAGTATAAAGTTTGCATCATCTGATATTAGTATGGCCACTCCAGCTTTTTAATGGGTGTTGTTTGCCTTTTACTTTGAGTCTATGTTTGTTCTGACTACTCAGGTACATTTCTTGTAGGCAGCAGAATGTTGGATTGAGTTTTTTTAAATCCATTTAGCCACTCTGTGTCTCTTAACTGGTGCATTTAGTCCATTGACATTGAGAGAAAGAATTGTCATGGGATTTAGTGCCATCGTTATATCAAAGTTTGGTGTGTCTGTTGGTCAGTCTTGTCTTAAAGTAGATCTTTCAGTTTTTTTATTTTAAGATTGGTTTTGAGTCTGTAAGGTTTCCGAGTTGTTTATCTGTGAAACCATGAATTGTTCCTTTAAACCTGAAAGTGAGTTTTGCTGGGTGCAGTATTCTAGGCGAAGCATTTATTTCATTGAGTTTTGTCACTATGTCCCACCAGTGCCTTCTGGCCTTGAGTGTTTCTGGTGACAGGTCTGCAGTAATTCTCAATGTAATGAATGTAATTTCTCTTTTTAATCTTGCTTCTTTCAGTATTCTGTCACTATCTGTGGGATTCGTCATTGTGACTAGGATGTGTCTTGGGGTGTTTCTTCTGGGGGTCTTTTAGTTGATACTCTTCGGGCATGCAGGATTTGATCGCATATATTCTTTAGCTCTGGAAGTTTCTCTTTAATGATGTCTTGACTGTTGATTCTTCCTGGAGTTTTTCTTCCTGGGTCTCTGGGACTCCAATGATTCTTTTTTTTTTTTTTTTTTGGGGCCACACCCGGTAATGCTCAGGGGTTACTCCTGGCTATGTGCTCAGAAGTTGCTCCTGGCTCGGGGAACCATATGGGACACCGGGGGATCGAACCATGGTCCGTCCAAGGCTAGCGCAGGCAAGGCAGGCACCTTACCTTTAGCGCCACCGCCCGGCCCCAGCCAATGATTCTTAAGTTGTTTCTGTTTAGCTTATCATAGACTTCTATTTTCATCTGTTCAAATTCTTTGAGTAAATTTTCCATTGTTTGATCATTTGCTATATGGCTTTTTTCCATTCTCTTCTGTTGTATGGAGTTGTTATTTATCTCATCTTCCAATGCACTAATTCTATCTACTGATGTTTCCCTGATGGAGAGGTCATCTATTTTGTCATTAAATTTGTCTACTGAGTTTTTCAGACCTGTTATTTGACCTGAAATTTCAGTTTTGAGTTTTATGATTTCTATCTTCATATTCTCTTGATTCCTATTAGTGTTCTGTTCTATACTTTCTTTGAGTTCTGTATACATCCTCCATATTTCTACTCTAAACTCCTTATCTGAGAGACTGACTAGTTGCTTGGCCATGTTTTGGTCATCAGAGTAGCCATCTTCATTCCCTATGCCTGGTGCTGGCCTGCATTGTTTCCCCACTGTCACACTTGTATTGTGTGTTGTTCTACGTGTTGTGGTTGTATTCATTGGCTAAATGATGTGCGCAGCTGATCCGCTTTGCTACATGGCCATGCTCCTCTGGCTCCTCCCTTTTTGGGCGGATCAACTTAACTTCAGGGAAGGCTAGCCATCTGCAGATGAAGCCACATACAGAATAAAATCAGGCCGAGGATGCAGCACGGCACAGCAGACAGTCAGAGAGAGGTGCTGGCATCAGAATTCAAGCAGTGTTCAGAGGCTCCTCCCTTTCTGGACGGATCAACTCACCTCCACAGAAGGTTAGCCATCTGCAGATGAAGCCACACACAGGATGAAATCAGGCTGAGGATTCAGCTCAGCACAGGAGATAGTCAGTGAGAGGTGCTGGCATCAGAGTTCCAGCAGAGTTCAGCGGCTCCTATTTTTCTGGGCCGACTCCCAAATTTGAATCACCACTGAATAATTGGACACTGAAAAGGAGAGAAATCTGAGATAATTTGAAGTTTCAAGCAGCAAGAAATAATTGAGTTCTTCTGAAGTCACCACCATCCATGAGAATCAACATCACCCAATGTTGATTGATGATCAACCAGTATCCCATAATTATACTTCTTCAGAAGGTTGCCTTTTGCTTATAAAGTATATCTTTCTAGTAAAGACATTAAAGCAATTGCATAGCTGAAAAATCATTTAAACATGTGTGATGGTTTGTGATGTAGCTAGAGAAATAGAACATTAAATATTATTAGACCAAAAATAAATAAAAAGAAGAAGAAGAAAGAAAGAAATCACTCCCAGCAGGCTCAAGAGACCATATGGGATACCAGGAAGGGAACCCAGATTTTTGCAGGTTTGCCCCATGCAAGGCAAATGCCCTACTGCTGTGCTATCACTCTTGCCTTGGAATGACTAATGTTAAAGAGTTGAAATAATTTATGCAAGTTTCATAGAAAGTTTTAGAGTCAAAATTTGAACCAACAGACTATGATTTTTTAATCACTACCTTCAGGAGAGGAATAAAATCATTGCTATAGGCTTCTAAAGGGACTATTTATAAAACATTTTTTTTGTCAACTCATACTGGGAATCATGATGGCTATATAATTGAAAACATGAGATTTGACCACATTATTCTGGGGTATTCCTTACAAAGATATATTTCTCTTAATCTGATTTTTTAGTATATGCAAGTTGCCTAAAATAATTTAGCAAGAACTATATACTCTTCAATAAGAAAAATTATATTATGAAAATGAGAAGAAAGTAGGTATAGCAAGAGATATATTTTCACAAAAATAGAGATTGATTTAACATCTGAGAAGCAATTAGTGTAGCATTCCATATTAATAAAAAAGAAAAAACACTTTAATCTGTTAATACATTCAGGAAATCATTTGACAAATATAATAATCATTTCTGATAAAAATCTCAAAAAACTGGAAAATAATATTTTTCTATAAAAAGGTAATCTTGAATAAACTTAAAGTCAACACATCTTAGTGGTATAATTTGAATATCAAAGTGTTAGCTCTGAGCTTGAGAAGTACAAAGTTGCCCATTCTCACCATTTCTATTTAATATTTTTTGATATTTGTAATCATTATAATAAAGCAAAAAGTAATAAAAGGATTTGCTAAAAATTAACAGGAGAAATTATTACTTGCAGAGGCCATGACTTTATGAGAAAATCAATTGGAATTAAAAAAATCTATAAAGAGCCAATAAGCAAGTTTTACAAAGTGCGAAATTCTGGGTCAGTATTCACAATCACTTTTTTTACATTTAGCAATGAACATCTACAAGGGAAGTCAAGACCATTCAATCTACACTAACAACAATAAAAAGTAAATATTTAGGAATAAATTTGGCAGAAGTTCAAGACTTGGACCAGGGAAGGTAAAATATTTAACCTTGCATTGCCAGCCATTGCTCTATGAGCATCTCTGGTGTAATCCTGGTGGCCTTCTGAGCACTACTGCAGTGGTTTAGATAATCCCAGGCACAACAGGACCAGGGACCACAGAGGTTGCTGTGCTGAACTTCGTGTGTGTGTGTGTGTGTGTGTGTGTGTGTGTGTGTGTGTGTGTGTGTGTGTGGTATTCGTGTGGTATTCACCTGGGATGGTCTGGGCTACAGCAAGGGGTGTCATATGTTCTTTTTTTTTTTTTTTTTATAACTGAAACCCAACTACAAACATGTTTGTAATCATGGTGCTTAAATAAAGATATTATTAAAATAAAAATAAAATAGACTGAGTCAGTGGTCGGGCACTTTGATAGCAAAGTGCCTTGCACTTTGGCCACCTTACATGTGGCGAACCCAATGCAACTCCCAAAAAAAAAGAATGAAAAGAAGAAAGAAAGAAAGAAAGAAAGAAAGAAAGAAAGAAAGAAAGAAAGAAAGAAAGAAGGAAGGAAGGAAGGAAGGAAGGAAGGAAGGAAGGAAGGAAGGAAGGAAGAAAGAAGAAAGAAAGAAAGAAGAAAGAAAGAAAGAAAGAAAGAAAGAAAGAAAGAAAGAAAGAAAGAAAGAAAGAAAGAAAGAAAGAAAGAAAGAAAGAAAGAAAGAAAGAAGAAAAGAAAAAGGAAAAGTAGAAGTAAAAGAAATAAACCAAGTCACGAGAAAAGGCTCCAGGGGTTGAGCAGCCTCTAGGATCAGGCTGTCTTCTAAGATCTTAGATCTAAGATCAGATCTTGATCTTGCTGGTCTCTAGCTTGGTGTTTCTGTCTCACTGTTCTTGCTGTTCTTTTGCTGTTTCATTTGCTATTCTGATCTTACCTCTGCTTCTCCTCTGAGCTGTGTATTAGCCAGAATTTAACATATATCACCTGAGGGGCAGATTAACATAATTAAGGGTACTTGTGCTAATTAACTCAGAAAATGTGGAAGGGAAAAGTAAAAAGTAATTTTACAGGTGTCTATAATTTTATAGATGACAATGCAAAACAATTTTAAAGAAAATATGGTTGATTTATATGACCTAGTTTTAAAGAATATCAATCAAAGGATATACGTATCAAAATAATGTAGTTTTGTCATAAGGATATAAATAAAGTTGTGGGTAGATATAAGTATTTATATTTAAATCCAGTTGACTATAAAATTAAACTCAATTATGAAACTTTTATTGTTTTTATGTATTCAGGGTAGAACTTTGCTAGAACACAACCTGAATGGGATTCAGGCAATAGTTTGGATAGACCGGAGTCAGGAAAATGTGTTGGATAGATCCGAGTCAGGTAGATGAATATTCTTTAAGTAAACCAATCATAACTATGAATATAAAATTAGCTATGAAAAATTTTCTAATAAAAACCATAATTTTGGCTTTAAAAAGGGACAGAACTAAATATACAAGACAAAGGCAACAACAATGGAATCAAACTTTAACAATGTGAACTTAAAATAGGCCTGTCATACTGTCAAGCAGGGAGGCAGGATAGTGATGGTATGCAGACAGATAGAAATAAACAGAAATTATAAGAACAACAAAGAAGAAGAGAAATTCTCAGACTCTTGTGGTAAAAGCTGACAGTTTTCACGGATAGTTTTATCAACATCCCTAGACTCACAAAAAGGGGGAGATGGGGTGATTTCCTAAAGATGCCAAATGACCAGGACTGATGGCAAGAGACTTTCCATAGATACTCAAGATAGAACAGATACAGAGCTACATGCTAAGGAAGGGCAGTGCCAACTCTTACTAAAGTTTCCGAGCGCCACTTTGTTGTCCCCATGTGGCTCCCTTACAGTTTGCTCAGTTGTACAGTTTGCTCAGTTCTAAGAAAACTCCTCTTTTTTCCAAGAGACATTAACATAAGAGGCAGTGGTGGGGTGGAACTACCCAAATCAGCAATTAAGTAGGAAATTAATTAAAAGGAAAAACAGAGATTTCCACTAGTGGTCTAATTTAGATTCCCCACTTTTCTGCCCAGAGAGTGCTTTATGTTTTCATTTTTTTTCTTTTGCTATTAAGACTATACCCAGCAGTGCTCAAAGCTTACTCTTGGCTCTGGGCTCGAAGACTTAGGCATCATATGGGATGATGGGGATTGAACCTGAGTTAGGCAGATGCAACGCAAGACCCTTACCCACTGTATTACTGTTCTAGCCGACGTTTTATAGATTCAGAGCTTGCTTACCTTGCTCACAAGAGCTATCTTAAAATGTGTATCTGAATATACACATGAATTCCTCAGACCATGACACCATAGCTTTTATTTATTTATTTATTTATTTATTTATTTATTTATTTATTTATTTATTTTGGTTTTTGGGCCACACCCGGTAACGCTCAGGGGTTACTCCTGGCTATGCGCTCAGAAGTCACTCCTGGCTTGGGGGACCATATGGGACACCGGGGGATCGAACCGCGGTCCGTCCAAGGCTAGCGCAGGCAAGGCAGGCACCTTACCTCTTGCGCCACCGCCCGGCCCGACACCATAGCTTTTAAATACTGCTGGATATGAACCCTTATGGCACTGGTCAGAGTCAATTTTAATTTTTTGTTTATTTTTGGGCCGCATATGGCAGCACTCAGGGATTAATCCTGGCTCTGCACTCAGAATTTACTCCTGGAGGGCTTGGCGGGACCTTTTGGATTACTGGTGATTGAAGCTGGGGAGACCACATGCTAGGCAAAGGGCCTACCTGCTGTGCTATCACTCTGGTCCCATGCTGACCTAGTTTTTAAAGTATTTGAATATTTGCTAACCCAAAATTTCTAAGCTGTCCCTGAAATTCTTGAGGAACACACACACACACACACACACACACACACACACACACACACACACTGGATTATGTGTCTTTCAAGTAAGGAGAAAACCCTAGAGTCAAAAATTACATTTGGAGGTCAAAGGGGCCCAGTATGCTCTATGTTTTGGAGCTATTTTGTGTAATCTATTACTTCCACTGCATGTCACATTACCTCCCCAGGCTGAAGAGATAATTTTGTATCTGCAAGATTATACAGTATACCTGAAACCCCAATGTGTCTGACTTGACCCACTCCCCTTGTTTACCTGGAAATGGACCAGAAAACATTACAATGGATGCAAGTAAGAGACTTAAAAGATTAAGTTGCATTAGCAACAATGAATCTATAAAATCACCCCTGGCATCTTTCTGGAGTATCAAGGTATATAGCCAAACATGCACTTACAGCGAACATGTCATTGCATTTAAAAGGCATTAATTTGTTAATCTACAACTTCTGATTAGTATAATATCCTTACCAAAGATCTTGACAAAGATCAAAGTTCAGAATTTGGATTTAGTCTAGTGAAGATGTATCAATGGACAGTTTGACTTGTATGAAGCAAAAATTGAGTGTAGATGTGAAAGAAGATAGACAGCAGAAAGGGACTGTCTTTGCAAATAAATTCCAAGCAGTCACAAAACTATTTGGTAGTTAGATTCATATATATAGTACTTAAATTGAATATACTAAGAAACACAGATTGCAATAGAAAACAAAATAAGTCATCATTAATGATGTTTTTCTCCTATGAGAAGTTACCTTGGAATGATCTGAACACAAAAATATGACTATGATTTCCAACTAGCAAAGAGGTGAATCATCACTGAATTCACCCAGTGAAGGTCTCAGGTAGAATATAGCAAAAACGAGATCATAAAAAAAATAACTCAGATTAGTACATCTGAGTTAGCTAATAGTGGTGGACACACCTTAGATTGCCGATGCCAAATGGCAGTCAAACCTTGAGGAACCTGAAGGCAGGCAGGAAGAGCTCTGGCAGGAGTTCTTTGGAGGAAAATACTTTTGAGATAATATTCAAGTCTTGTCACTGCTTGGTCTAACTTGCCCTGGAATGTATTTTTAGTGCTGGAGAACCAGGGCCATATGAATTTCCTGGCAGCAGAAAATTTCTGGAGTAATACTACTATGAAATGATTTCAATTACACATGACACTTTTTTGAAACACATTTTTTGTTTTCTACAATGTAGAATTCCAGACAAACACCATGAAAGAAAGGAATAAGATTTTGTCACTTGATAAATTGAGGCTTATTACCATTCCTAACTATCTATCAAATATAAGGTTAAGATAACCCAGCTATAAGAAGGAATTGGTGGCATTTAGAGGACTATAATGGGATTTAAATATTTATTGTTATTGTGATTTGCAATACTATTAATAACACAATTTTAAGTATCCAATGTTCCAAAATCCAGAGTGCTAGTGTTCTTCCACCAATGTTAAGATTATTTATTTTGCATATTTTCTTTGCAAATTGCATTGCTATACACAGTAGTGTACAGGGGTTATTCCTGGCTCTGTGCTTGTGGGGGCTCAAGAGGACTTTGTGGTGCCAATTATTAAACTGGGGTATGCTGCATGCAAGTTAAGTGCCTTAATACCTGCACTATATCTCCAACCCACGGTGATATTCTGAATTACTTTTATAATCTGAATATTTCAGATAAAGCCTTCTCTACAAAGAGTATCTAATTCTCTCTGTATTAAGAAATGACCTGTAATAAAGCACTGATTCTACAATTGGTAGCTCCTGATAGTTAAAGAGGAAAAGCTGTGGTTTTATTCCCCAGAAGTCATCTAGAACATGCAGCAGCCAATCAGAATGTTGGTAATATAAAATTTTATATATAGGGCCAAAGCCATAGAACAGTGGTAGGGTGTTTGCCTTGCATGCAGCTGACCCTGGCGACCTTGATTTGATCCCCGGCATCCCTGAGTTAGGAGCAATTTTTGAGCACATAGCCAGGAGTAACACCTGAGCATAAAAAGTTTTATATATAAAGTTTTACATATAAAACTTATATTTTATATGTTTTTGTATTTTATATAAATTCTAAGTTTTATATAAGTTATATAATATATTTACATAAATATATCATATAATATAAACTATAATAAATAGAATATATAAAGTTTGATATACAACTTAAATTATATTATCTGATATACAATTTGTACAACTTATATCACTCACTCCCTTTGCTGGCTGCCTATGACCAACATTGTGATTGGCTGCTGCATGTTCTAGGAATACTTGTGGGGAATAGAACACATTCCTCAAAAAACTGAAAATTGAGCTCCCATATGATCAGCTATACCACTGCTAGAGACATACCCTAGGAACATTAAAAACATAATGCAAAAATTCCTTCTGCACACTTACATTCATTGCAGTGCTATTACAATAGCCAGAATTTGGAAACAACTCAGATGCCCAATAGATGAGTGGCTAAAGAAACTGTGTTTCTTTAATATATATATATATATATATATATTACATATATAATATATATACTAAACATGACATGAAAAGCATTATGCTAAACCATATGCTAAAACATGACATGAAAATCATTATGCTAAAGAAACTCTGTTTATAAATATATAGTATATATATACTAAACATGGACATGAAAACCATTATGCTGAGTGAAATAAATCTGAGGGATAGAGAGAAACACAGAATAGTATCACTCGTCTATGATTTTTTTAAATTACATACATTTATTAAAATATATAATGGCAAATCTTACACAGTGATATTTAAGGTACACGGTGACAATAAATGAGGGCCTTTCCACTAGCAGTGTTGTCCTCCCTTTATCCATGTTCCCAAGCATATATCCCTTATCTCCCTCCTTTATCCCCCAGAATGCTAGGGCATCTAAAAGCATATATGTTAACACTAATGTAAACCTTTTTTGTTCCAGTTCCAGATATTTTTACTAGTGGTTTCTTAAAGGTTTGGAGTCAAAAGAGCACTGTAAAACCAATGTTAGTGTGGCAATTATCGTTTGCATGGGCCCACCAAAGTATGGGGGTCATGGAAAGAAAAAACTTTGGACTAAGTACAAGGAGACCCTACCCCTGAAGTTTCCTGACATAAGACCATTTCTAGGCTCCAGGCAAACTAGTTTGTCCAATCCCAGTCATTGTCTGTAGTGCCCTTACAATTATATTTTTCACAGTCTCTGTTGTTGATCTCACATTTCTGTATTGAAGGTCCTGGAATCTGTATATCCTACATTGAAGTCAGGATGGTGCAGAGCAGCATCTAATTTTAACTCGCAATTAACGGGCAATGCAGAAAGCCCTGTCCAGTACACAGGTCGTTGTTGTTGTTGTTGTTTAAATCTTCTCAGTGTTAAGGGAAGACTCTTTTGAGTAAATTGATGTCAGAGCAGCAGTAGGGTCTTCTCTGGTAGAGGATTGCTTCCAGGTGATGTCATAAACAACATTGGATGTTTTATAGATGGCTTCTCTGGTTCAGTGGTGACTGGAAAATACCCAAACCTGTGAGGCCTGTACCAGGTCATCATATCAATGTTCTGGGTTTGTAAGGTTCCATGGCACCACAATGTTATCTTATCTCTATTAGATAATAGATACATACCATATATGTAATCAAGGTGTTTAAATAAAATATAAAAAGAAAATACCATAATTGATTTTCCTGTCTATAAATATAGCACTTTCTTAATTTTTCTTAATTCTTAATTTTTGTTTGGTTTGGTTTTGGGGAAATACCTGGCAGTGCAGGGGTTACTCCTGGCTCTGCACTCAGAAATTAGTTCTAGCAGGCAAGTGGGACCATATGGGATGCCACATGGAACTGGGTCACTGGCATGTAAAGCACACATCCCCCCTGCTGTGCTGTTGCTCAGGTCCCAGCACTTCCTTAATTGTAATCAATTTGAAATTAGTTAATATAAAATTTTAATTGGTTGATTTTATTCTCAATAAATTAAATATTTTATTTAAAATTGTCCCAGTATTTTTTTGCAGATATTGGATATAAATGTCTATACCTATTACTTCTATCTTTCTAAACTTTTTAAGGTATTGGGAACACCTTTGACATTAATATTCAAATAAGTTGTTTGAGTCTCCATTTAAACTAGCTTTTTCTCTTTTAGTTTCAGTGATTTCTAAGGAGTATGATGTTATATGATAATTGTTGATTAATTCTTGCTCTGAATCCTATTTAAACTCAATTTATTATTGATAATATTGACTCTTTTTATCTCCTAATGACTACTTCATAGTTTCTGGGTTTATCTCGATTCTGAATCCTATACAGTCTCATCTTCTATTTCTTTAAGATACAGTTTTATGACATCAAGTTACTGAAGTTAGGGATTTTGGAGAAGATACTTAAATAAACCTTACTGTGTTTTTTCATTTAGTTTTTGCATAGTTATAGTTTTTGGTCTTCAGCCACTTTTGGTAGTTGTGAACAATTATCTTAGTGATGTGCATCATCTTTAATGGCTAATGTTCATAGTATGCTAATATATTCTCAGGTTATACCATATTATTTAGGTGTACAGTAATCTTGTGAAGTCATCATTATTTTACAGATTGCAAGATGAGATTAAGAAAGGAATATTTGGGGCTGGAGCAATAGAATAGCGGTAAGGCGTTTGCCTTGCATGCGGCCAACACAGGTCAGACCCAGGTTTGAATCATGGCATCCCATATGGTCCCCCAGCCTGCCAGTCACCTTCTGAGCACAGAGCCAGGATTAACTCCTGAGCACCGCTGGGTGTGACCTCCCCCAAAAAGTTGAAAAGAAAATTTATCCATGGTCACAGAACTAAATATTAGTTTTAAAATAAAGATATCTGACTCTTTTATATTCTCAATGAAATACTCTTGTATGTTAATAACTTATTATCATAGGTGATATTTATATTTTTCACAAATATTAGTCCCTTTTAAGTTAAAGGGCAGCTGTATTCTTTACCATGGTCTATATCTCTCTCTTCAAAAAATCTGTATTTTTTTACTTTTACAATCTCCTATAAATCAACTTTTCTTCTTTAGCAATCATTTAATTTTTGTTCATTTTGGGAGGAAGAAACTCTCAAGCAGGGCAAGGGTTGGCAGACATTGCCAAGTTTACTCACTCATTCAGGCATGTATACTAATGTTCTGACTCAGTCATGTGGTGCTGCCAAGATTTTGTGGTTCTGAAGTACAAGGGCAACTACAGAAATGCTGCTGTGAGGGACCTCCACCTGGGCCATCCCTGGCAGTATTGGAGAGAAGAGCTTGAAATTTTGGGTTCAAAACCTGGTTTCAGTGCATATAAAGTAGGTGTCTATGACTGTTGAGATATCTCCTCAACCTCTAGTCATTTTAGCCTCAACAATCTTAAATAAGTCTGATCTACCTTAACTTTAAAGACTCAGCTGAGCATTAAGATAAGCCAATACCTATAGTTGTTTTTAGCTGTTACTACTTTTTTGGGGGGGGCACACCCGGCAGTGCTCAGGGGTTACTCCTGGCTGTCTGCTCAGAAATAGCTCCTGGCAGGCACGGGGGACCATATGGGACACCGGGATTCGAACCAACCACCTTTGGTCTTGGATTGGCTGCTTGCAAGGCAAACACCGCTGTGCAATCTCTCCGGAGCTGTTACTACTTTTTAAACCTCCCTACTTTTCCAGGTATGAAAGTTTTATCCTTCCATGAGAAAAAATTAATGGAGAACTATAGAAATATAGTCTCTATCAATTATACAAAATCCTACAAGACATACAAATGTCAAACAGAATTGATATGCTAGGTATTTTTTATTCAATTACTATGAATACTTGAATATTATAAATATACTTGGGATGATCTAGAAGCTAGATGAATGTAAAACCTGAATTTGGATTTTAGAGCTTTGTCATGGGGCATTAAATACAAATTTTTATATTGTTATTTTAGCAAAATAAAATGATGATGTATAATGGATGCATCTACTGGTGATCTGAAAAATTTTGCTTGTTTTGTTCCCCTGTGTTCCAATGGAAATATTTAGGGTATAAAAAAACATTTTTTTTGGGGGGGGGCACACCGGTTTTTCTCAGGGCTACTACTGGCTATGTGCTCAGAAATAGCCCTTGGTTCTGGGGGACTATATGCGTGCAGCGCGTGCAAGGCAAAACACCTTATCACTGTGCTATTGCTCTAGTCCCTAAAACACATTTTTGAAAAAATGGCGTTCAGAGGCTCTTTCCCAGCTGTACATTATACAAAATACAAAGATTTGGTACATTATAAAGTAATATTGAGAACATAAGGCAAGTAAAATTAGGGTGTAGTCAGAAAAAATCTATTGTGTGCAACAATATAAATCTGTATTTATATGTTCTGGAAGAAGAAAAAGACATTTTGAGAAGATTGTTCTCTCAATCTGGGTTCATCCTGCTTTGCTGTTGTGCTACCTGATTAATGAAGCATGGTTAAAGCTACCTTTAGATTCCCAGGGGATCAGCTTTACCAATTCTTAAGTATGTGATCCCATACATATCCCAAAATATATTCATATTGACTACTCACAAGACAAGGAGAGAAATTTATTTCCATTTCATGAGCAAATTCAGTACCATTTCTGTTGTCAAAAGAAAATAAATCACTTCTCTTATACCTTAAACAAGATTTTTATAAAGTTGATATATCCTGAATTGGAAAATCCTCTATTTCTTGGAAGACTACAAATTTCTGAGTCTGTGTAAAAGCTCCTATACTGGAAATCCATACATTTTGACATGACCTAGAATTTTAAACTTTAGCAAACTCCCCAGTAAATACTAGAGGAACGTAATGTGCCAAAGCCTCATCTTCTCTCACTGCCGCTCTCCCTGAATGAACAACATCCATATGGATGCTCCTAGGTCTCTGTTCCTAGATCTCTGTTCAGTTAGTTCTGCACACCAGCTTTGATTTCGAAGACTGATGGTCATTAGGAACCAAATGGTTAATAGATTTTATACTTATTTTTCACACCACTGAATGATATTTAAGACTGCTGAGAGAATTCTGCTATAGTTCTGCAGCTCTATGGTTCAAGGATTACATATTATCTACTTTGTATCTCTAACTCATTATTTTTTTTTTTTTTTTGGTTTTTCGGGCCACACCCATTTGATGCTCAGGGGTTACTCCTGGCTAAGCGCTCAGATATTGCCCCTGGCTTGGGGGGACCATATAGGATGCTGGTGGATCGAAATGCTGTCGCGATCTTTCCTTGACTAGCGCTTGCAAAGCAGACACCTTACCTCTAGCGCCACCTTGCCGGCCCCTCTAACTCATTCTTAATTCAACACCATTGGGAGATATATGAAAAATTAAAGAGAATTAAGAGCACTCAAACGTGCTTTTCTTCTAAAATATCATTATAACATAATATATTCTGCTCATAACTATGATGCTTTGTCACATTCTCCTCTCTCATTTTCTTGTATAGAAATAGAAGAGCAAGCAGATTAAATTGCATATTAAAGTCAAACTTATCTTTTAGTGTAGTTTACCCAAATATTATAATATACTCTTTGGAAAGATTTATCTGTAGGTCTATTCAAGCACCTTTCCAAAATAGGACTTATTTAAAAAAGAAGGCTAAATATATTTTGATCTTACTTTTAAGAGTAAAAAGAAGCATCATTATGATTCAAAAGAAGCATCATTACGATTTTTCTATTAGATACACTTTTATGTATACCTTTCTACATTAATCTTCCCATATTTTGAGATAAAGATTAAATTAATTATAAAGGCTAGATAGTACATACTACTTGGGTACTGAAGAACATGTTTTATACTGGAGATGTTCATCCCTAACACAAATGTAGACTTGGTATGTCTCATGAAACACAGATGATTTGTACCCTAGAGACACAGCCCATTTGTCTTACATTACAAGACATAGGCTCTCCCACCTACACGTTTTGTGATGATTCAAGTGTGGACATGTGCTGTCTTTTGATGTCCTTCTTGCTTGCTATTGCTTAACTATGCTTAAATAATCAGGAAGTACAGCATTATATCACCTTCATCATCATCATATGACTAATAAGTCAATCCTTTTTGAAAGATTGTGTTTTAAATGTTGCCCTAATTAGAGAGATTAGCTCCAAAACTTTTCAAGGCAGCAATCTCAGAGAGTTGCTTTACATCTGGCAAAAGATTCCATGTGCTCTATAATAAAGCGATTTTTTCCCTTTTAGATTCAGTAGAGAATATCTACAGAATTAAAATGGTTGTTGGTTCATAGGAACTTGTGAATAGAATTATAGTAACTCTTCTTTCAGCCCAAAGACCTGTCTGGTTATGTAAATTCAATAACTTGAATATTGTGTTGGCTCACCTTTATTTTAATCCCTCTCAAGTATGCTTTTTGGCTCCTGTGGAGGCACATGACTATGGGTACAGTTGGTCATGCTTACAGAAATTCATTTGTAGTCTGAGCATTGGTAACTAAGAAAACTTGTTCTAACTGGCTTGCAGTTACGAGAATATTTTTTGTGGCATTATAGTTCTCAAGTATGCTAAAGAATCATGTTCTTGCAAGAACAATGGGAAAATCCTGACAAGAAATAGAAGTATATTTTTGCTTTTAACTTTATAAATGATCTAATGTTTCTCTAGAGCAAAAATTTAAATGTTGGATGGCATTCTCATGTATTTATTCCCAGTTTTTTTAAATGTGGTTATGTGTATGTGTGTTTGGTTTGGGAGCCATACATTACTGTCATCACAGCTACTCCTGCCTATACAAGAATGAGTTTGTCATTTCTCAGGGAATTATAAACAATGCCAGAAATTGAAATATAGGGGTCAAGGTAAGGCAAATGTTTTACCACCTTCAGTCTCTCTTTAATCTCACCAATTATATTATTATTTAATTTTAATAACTTAAAATAACTATAGGGCATGAAATGTAGATAGAAAGGCTAAAATATATACATTTTGCACAACAAAACCCCAGATTTGATTTTCAGCATCAGGCAATCTCCAGAATATCACAAGAAGCAAACCTTGAATTTCAAACTTGTAGTAGCAGTGCTCTAAACCTTGTCTCCACTGCCACAAAAGAGAAATAAAATAACAACCATAAACAATTTACATGTCTAGTGTAATGATCATCACTAATTTGAACTATACTTGAATTTAAGAGATTCCTCCACTCAGATAATTAAGAAAGCAAACATGTCTTTTATTAAATGGTTTATAGATTCATAAATAAGAAACAAGTTGTGAAAGAGAAACCACTGATTGAATTTTATTTAGAACATACAAAGAAGCATATTAAACACTGTGCCCAGTTAATGTACAGGTATTTTATAAATGTACCAACTAGAAAACATAGAGTGCTAGGATGGAATAAAAAGTGAATTCAACCTTCTTCTGCTTACAAGAAACACATTTGTAATAACAAATAGAGACTCAAAATCCAAAGTTAAAAGAGAACATTTCAAGGAAACAACCCCCACAAAATGTTCTGAGTATCTATACTGGTTTCAGACAACACTTTCGCATAAAAAGAGAAGAAGAAGAAGAAGAAGAAGAAGAAGAAGAAGAAGAAGAAGAAGAAGAAGAAGAAGAAGAAGAAGAAGAAGAAGAAGAAGAAGAAACATTACAGACCAATATCCTTGATGAATATAGATGAAAAGATCCTCAAAAAGAATCGAATACTAGCAAATTGAATCCAACAATTTATCAAAAAGTTCATGAACCATGAACAAGTGGGATTCATTCCTGAGATGCAAAGATGGTTTAACATACACAAGTCAATCAATGTAAGACAACATAGCAATATTGGAAAAAGGTAAAATTTATATGATAGTATCCATAGATCCAAAGAAAGCACTTGATAGGATTCAGAACCCATTCATGATAAAAATTCTCAAAATTATGGGAATTGAAGGACTTTTCTCAACATGTCAAAGAAATTTACTACAAGCATTATACGCAATGGAGAGAAAAATAAATGCTTTCATTTAAGATCTGGCACAAGGCAGGGTTGTTCACTGTTGCCACTTTTATTCAGTATAGTACTGGATCTACTTGCCAACAATTAGATAAGAAAAAAAAAAAGATACCAAGGGTATCCAGATAGGAAAGGAAGAAATCAAGCATTCACTATTTGCATATGACATGATACTGTACTTAGACTCTACAAAAAATAAACAAAAACAAACCCAGAATGTATCATTTATTTGTTGGTTTGGTTTAGTTTGGTTTGGGGCCAAACCTGGTGGTGGTCAGGGGTTACTCCTGGCCCGGGTCTGCCGCATGCAAGACAAACACCCTACAGCTGAACTATCTCTCTGGCCCCTAGAAACTTTAGTTTTGTACAGTAAAGTGGTAAGCTAAAATTAACACACAAAAGGCATGGCTTTTTTAAACATGAATAATGAAATAGAAGAGTTATTAAAAAGTCAACTCCATACATAATTGTTCCTTAGAAAATCATGTGTTAGGAATTGGCTCACTTAAATGGCTGAAAGATCTATAAAAGAAAAATGCAAAGAACTTAAATAAAAGAAAATAGGGAGGAAATGGAAACATATTCTCTTTTCATGGATTATGAGGATTAATACCCCATAAATAGTATACAAATTTAATGCAGTCCCTTTATAGGTTCACATAACATTTTAAAAGGAATATAGCAAAATCTTTTGTGATTCATATGGAACAATAAATTCACCCTGAATAGTCAAAGAAACCTCAGGAAAAAGAAGATGGGAGACATCATTTTTCCCGATTTTAAATAGTAGTAATTAAAATACTATGATACTAGAATAAGGACAGAATCTCAGATCAATGGAATAGAACAGAAAATCCAGAGACGAACCCACAGGTATAAAATCAATTTATCTTTTATAAAGAAGCAAAACATATGGAGCTGAAAAAAGAAAGCCAATTCAACAAATGGTGTTACGAAAACTGTTTGGAAATATGTAAAAAAAAAAAAACCCAAACAAACAAAAGACAAACTCTGACCTCTTCCTAATATTATGAACAAAAGTATATCAGAGTGGATTTAAGAACTTGATATTAGACTGGAATACATTAGGTCCAAATAGAAAAATATAAGAATACCACATGACACTTAAAATGCCTTCAGTGCTATAATGAGAGCTCCTCGTTTTAATACATTTTTGTGACAAATAAGATATTTTCTTTTAATGAATAATGTCTAAATAAGCATATTAATTTTATGAAAATTTAAACTATCACAAAAATACAACTTTAATGAAATTTGCAAGGAGGAGCAAAAGTTAAGATCTTTGTATTCATTTATTTTCCTGAAGTTTTCTAATGTTAGTCTGTGTTCTTAAATATTACTATCATGAGAAACAGGGCACACATCAATCAAATTTAAAATTTAGGTAAAGTAATACTGACTCCAGATAAATGAGTATAATTATTAAATGTACATCTCTTTTCTTAAGTAAGTGATCTGAATAATTGGATATGATATGGGGTATTTATTTTGTCTAATTAATATTTAAGATGTGCAACTTTGATTTGACCAAGCAAAGCTGATCAAAGCAAATCCTGTCTAGATAATTGAGAAAGCCAGTGAATTATGTGTGATTAAGAGAAAGATCTATGCTACAGATTTCAGGAGCAGAAGATATAATTGGCATAGCTTAGAAAATTTTATAATTAAATGTTGATAACTTGGATGGTAGTACTTGATACTATTGGGAGTCTTAACAGTGTTGCAAGTCAGCCCCTGAAGAGGTTGACTGATGGAGGGATGGAGGGTGAGGCCTTTCTCTTCCAGCTCGGAGCACGCATCTGCCACCCTGTCTAGCTGACGGTTCTGAGGTGAAACGACGGGTAAACAGCTCGCAGACAGTCAGGCTTCTGGAAATATTAGCTTTATTCGGTGGACAAGACTGAAGTCCAAAGCCTCAGCATCAGTTCCTGCAAAAAGCCTCTCGCCTTCCACAGACCCTTGTTTTTATCCCCCAGAATCAGGTACCACCCAATGGTGGGATCAGATACCAACCAATGGTGGAAGAAGAATCAGGTACTACCCTAGGGTGGGGGCAGAATGCCAGGTCACACCCTAGGGTAGGGCACAATCACCAATCAGGTTAGGGTCAGTAACATAATAATCCCCTAAAATATTTACATACACAATAGAACAGAATACACAGAAGTTTTAATATTATGTGGCTGAAATTTAGGCTAAAATTTATCTTTTTTTTTCAGCAATTGTACAAATATTCATTAGAAACTGAGGCACTGTTCTTGAGATAGAACAGTGAACTAATCAGGACAAAATTCTTACCCTTTAACATTATATAGTTGCAATGAAAAAACTTTAAAGAGAAATTAAAATTATTAATATATACAATAGTACTGAAAATGCAGAGAGGGAGGACATGGAGTGTGAGATGTGGGCTTAAAATTTTAGGTGCAATGATCAAAGAAGGGATTAGCCAGGGAAAATATTGAGGAGTAGATATCTACATATGTTTATTTACATATGTTCCATCACCAATTCTATTTCTGTAAATATTATAGATTAAAATAGTGAAAATGCCCTTTAAAAATCTCTAAATGCTGAATATGATTCACTAAGTGTTACTCTGTTTAATTTCTATTGCTATATGACAAATTTTTAATGTCCTAAAACTACAGTAAATATTCAGTTTCTATCACAGTGTTTTTAGATTAGGAATACAGAAGTGACAGAACTTTCAAGATGGTTTACTCACATAGTTACAAAGTTAATAGTTGCTTTATGGGAGAAATCTGTTGAGTCCCCCTATGCTTTCTCCACAGACTGATTGAATCTCTCTACAAGGTAACACTTATTTCTTCTAGAGTAAGTGATTCATAGAAGAAGGTACGTGGAAGCTGCAAGGATTTTGTGGCCTATCCTCGGAAGACAGGCTTTTTCCCCCTTATTACCTGAATTGACACATGAATCATCAACCATGACCCCAAGTGAATGGAAGGTGCCAAATAGTATTGTCTGGAAGTAAAGATCATTGATTCATCTTGAAAATTGGACACAACACTATCACATATAAACAGGTAGGCATTCAAGAAATAAAACATAGTAAGCAAAAGCTAAAATCATCACTGCCAAACAGTCCTGAAATACCAATGCCCCAAGAGATTTGCCAGTTTCTATTGTTTTGCTCTTGAGGCATAACAGCAGTTATTAATTAATAGTTAGCTGGAAAACTAAAAGTTATAGGCCATTAGCTAAAAAGAAACTTTAAAAAATGTACCCAATAAAACAAAATATTAAGTGCTAACTCTAATTCATGAGTGTTGTTAGGAAAAAATATTCTTGAAAAATTTGCAATCGTAGTCAAATTCTAACATAGAGTCAAACTTAGATTTATGTTTTCTGCAGAATCTAAGAACTCTAAAGTTAACAAACTAACAGAAAGAGGCTCTGTGTTGGTAGCTTTGAGGTTTCTGGGAGAAGCTATTATAACTCTTCCCTGGAGAAAGACAGCTTCAACTATGTCTTCTATGCTCCCATTTAAGTATATGATTAATAAATATGTGCATAAATTACAAAATTATATAGTACACAGGAAATAGTAAGCATGAAAATGAAGCACTGATTACTATTCAAAAAATCAGTAATCTACATCATTGAAACCCAGGAATTTGAATTTAAAAATGATGAAAATTTGGGTTGCAGAGATAGGACAACAGTTATGGCATTTTGCCCTGCATGTGACTAACTTGGGTTGGATCAGTTTGATCTTTGGCACCCCATATATTGCCCAGATCCCACCAGGAAATATACTGAGCACAGAGCTGGGAGTAATCCCCTGAACACCTCTAAGTCTGACACTCCCTTCAAATTTTGAAAATGAAAATACAATGTAGTATAGGGATTATGGCATTTACCTTTTGTCCTACTGCCTCCGTTTTTTTCCCTGTATCTCATAGTCCCTTAAGTAATTCTGGGAGTGATTCCTAAACATGGCGATATGTGGCTTACCTACACTGCCTGGTATATCCTCAAATAGAGCAAAACTCTTTGAAGCTATAAACATAAACAAAAATGAAAGAAATACATACGATTGAATGGTCAACCAGATTTGAAAATAAATAAAAGCAGTAACAATCCTAAATGAGATATAAACCATAATGGAATTATAATTTCATTAGAGTTTCCTATTTTAACATGTAAGGAGACAAATCTTCCATCTAGAGTTCAACCATAAAGCTGATTAAAACAGCATATGACTTGTTAAATAAGCATGGAAAAATTTAACAAAATCAATAACATTAATAACAAGAGTAGCCAATAAAGCTAAAAATAGAAGAAACATTACTCAACTTGATAAAAGGCAGAATTAAAAAAGCCTATTGATTGTTTCATTTCTTTCTTCATCTTTTCCTTTTTGCGCTCTGTTATGTCTTTATTTCAGGACCGTGGTTGTTATGTGGTGCTTGTCTTTATTGCTGTAGTGCTCACTAGATTTTTTTTTTTATTTGAGATCTCCTTTTGTATGGATGTAGTGTTTCACTTCCTTTTTCCCTTTTCTCTCTTAAACAGAGGTTGAGAGCCTCAAAAAGCACTCTGCCCATTTTCGGCATATTTGATTTTTACCCCATTTTATTGCTCTTCTTTTCTTCAAACAAAACCACATAACTTGAACTATCTAGTACTGCCTCTCAAATAGAAGGGGAAAGAGTGGAGGGTATCAAGACCAAACAGTTGTATGATCACTAAGTAGTAAGCTAGACACAGAGGGGACCACTTATACTAGCAGCAAGGGGTGGGGGGGTGAGGGTGGGGAATATGGGATGCAAGATGGGAATGGGGGTTGAGGGAGAACAACTTTGGTGATGGGAATTCCCCTGACACATTGTTAATATGTACCTAAACTATTACTGTGAAAGATATGTAAGCCACTTTGGTCAAAATAAAAATTATATTTAAAAAAAGCCTATTGATTGAATGTTCTCTAAGATCAGAATAGGCTAAGAATGTTCACTTAATTGCTTCTGCTTTATGTTGAATTAGAGGCTTTTGAAAGAAATAAAATAATCTAATTTGAATAGGAAAAGTAACATTGTGATTATATGAAGATGACATGATTCTAGATACAGACATCTCTTATATTCCATTATAAATGCAAAACAAGTTTAGTAGAGTTAGATAAAAGATGAATGTAACACAATTCAGTATGAAATCAATATTTTTATTTACTAGCAATGATATAAAAATAAATTAAGAAAAATATTGATAAAATATTAAATAATTAGCAGTATGTTCAACAGAGATGCAAGATAGTGTCGTTAAGATGATAAAACTTGGATAGAAAAATTATATATTTGGATAGACATCTGTTTATGGATTAAAGTTTCTCAATATTAAGTAGAAAAATTCTTCTTAGCTGAGGAATTATAAAAAATTGTTGCTAAAATACATATAGAAATGAAAAAAATCATGACAACTAAAACAGATTTAAAAAAGATGAAAGGTTTGACATCTGAAATTTCTGATTTCAAAATGTAGTATAGCAGGCTCGGGGTGGTCACATGGTCTACTCTGGGAACAATAATGAAGGGACGTTGACACTGGTGATGGAATTGGCCCTGAAACATTGTCTATCATAAACCCAACTGTAAAAAGCTTTGCAAATCACAATTGCTTCGATAAATATTTTAAAAATCATAATAAAAACTTGCGTGAGTATATATGCAATATTTCTATTGTGTAACAAATTACTTAATAGCTTAGCTTATCAAACATTAAACATTGATTATCTCTCATATATTTGTAGGTAAAAAATTTAGTTCTGATCTGTTTCCAAGATAGTTTACTCATAATTGGCAAGCTGATAATGGATTGGTAAAAAGCCATATTTTATACTCAGAATGTCCTACCTAATGACTGTATATGTATCTACATATTACTGTGAAAGATTTAAAATTCACTTTACCACAATAAAAATTAAAAAAAAAAGTCCTGGTTCTGTTCCATCTATGTGACTCCCTGTGTATGTTCACCTAGTCCTGTCCCTTTGTGATTGAATGCAGAGGCACAGAAGATAGTGCTCAGGGATTACTCCTAGCTCTGTGCTCAGAGATGACTCCTGTCCAATTGTATTGGTATATTGGTATAAAATATTGGTATAAAATAGTAACAAAGATCAACAAAATGTAATTCAAATTTCTAAAATAAAAGTTTGCAACATCATATGATTGTTTCAATTGTATAATTATTTCTTGGGGAAAAGATAATACTTAACAATATCCTATAAGGATAATTGAATATGTATTTGCAAAATGTAGACTTTAAAATACCTATTTTATGGTGCATCTGATAGGGCACTTTTTCTTCTTGCACATGGCTGACTCAGATTTGATCACTCAATTTTCTCTCAAAAGCAATTGGACAGGAGTCATCTCTGAGCACAGAGCTAGGAGTAATCCCTGAGCACTATCTGCTGTGCCTCTGCATTCAATCACAAAGGGAAAGGACTAGGTGAACATACACAGGGAGTCACATTGATGGAACAGAACCAGGACTTTATTTTTTTTTTAATTTTTATTGTGGTAAAGTGAATTTTAAGTCTTTCACAGTAATATTTAAGGCACATAGTGACGATGAATGAGAGGCATTCACATGACCAGTGCTGTTCTCCCTTCACCCCTGTTCCCAGCATGCATCTCATATCTCCCTCCATTACCCCCCATAATGCTAGTGCAACTGGTCTCCACTTGTACAGCTTGTTGTAGATTGGGTATCGATTCTGTTGTTGTTGACTTTGGGTTTGGTGTTTACGTCTGATCATTTTTTATTTCCACTAAATGTTCATACAACTGTTTGGTCCTGGTACCATCCATTTTTCCCCCTCCAATTATCAGGCTAACAATATGATTCCAATAATGTGGTTCTGTTGGAGATATAAGAAAATAAAAGGGAAAAGAAAAAACTAGGAGTCTATCTAGGTGTTATAAATATCAATTTAGAAGAAGAAATGGAAAAAAGAAGAAAAAGGTAACAAAACAAAATACAAAACAAAAACAAAAACAAAAAAGCAGTAACAACAAAATACAAACAACAAAAAGAACAAACATAAAACCAAAACCAGCAACTACGAAAAACAAACAAAAAACAAAAACAAAAACAAAAACAAACAAAAACAAAACAACAAGTCAAAAAAACCCAAACCAGCAAGAAAATTTGTGTTTCTTATTTTTTTTTGAAAAGGCACAGTAAGTATTGGGGAAATTAGAAATGGAATTTTCTTGGCCTACGAGATACAGGTTTTCTCTGTCCTTAAAACTTACTGCCATGGGAACAACTACAGGCTCCATACATGTTCATTTTCACACCTGAGTTCTTTTTATGGTGCCAGGAAACTTTCCACTCAGTTGTGGATGATGACATAAGGCCTCTGTAGCTAGAGTTCTTGATATTTGCATAGGTCATAGGACGAAGGCTAGGAGAGAGTCTTTCTTTACTGTCCTAGAAGTTCTGTTCCATCACTGTTGTTGTAATCAGTCTTCTGTAATTACTGGTCTTGGTTTTTGCTCAGTACTAGGACAAAGCCTAGGATAGAGTCTTTCAGTATGGTTCCAGGAGTTCTGCTCAATCACAATAGTCAAAGTCAGACCTCTGGAATTAGAGATCTTATTTTTTGTATAAATCTTAGGCCAAGGCCTAAGATAGGGTCTTACTCATTGGTCCCACGATAGATAGGATCTGCCCAGTCCATGTTTGTCAAAGCCAGCCTTCCTTAGATAGCGATTTTGGTTTTTGCATAAAGCAAAAGATGACATGTCTTCTGATTTCATACCATTAGGAGATGAGAAAGGGCAACCCTCTCTTAGATCAAGTTGTTGCCATTTTCTCATGTCTGATGTCATATCAAAACTGGTGCAAGTTGGTCCCAGATCTGTATTAGAAATTTTCCAGGGAAAGTTTGGTCCCTGATGCTGTTGCTGGGACCTGTGTCACAGATCCAGGGCTTTATAAGATGGATCAGCTATCAGGGAAGGATGAACGACTGTGTTCATGGGTAAAGAAAATAACATACACATTAAAGAGGGAGTGACTTAGAACCCTCTACTTAAAGTACAATAAATGAACAGTACAAACTTCAGGCTTTTGTATGAAAATATAGTAGTCAGAAACATAAGAGCTCAGGGATAATATACGTTTGCAGTAACAGAAATATTTGTACTTCTCTCTAGTTCAAATAATTTACATGCATATTTTCTATATTATTGTTCTTTTCAGGACTATTTGTGGTACATTGAATAGTAGTGGAGGAAGTGGGCATCTATGCCTTGTGCTTGATCTAGAGAGAAAGCTTTAGCATTTTTACTATTGATTGAGTCAGACTCTTCAAAACACATGAATATTTTGCCTTTTATCATTCACTAGTATTTCACAAATGCTGTATTCTTTCTTAGCTCACTACTGAGAGAATTTTGCTTTATCTCGTTTTCTTGGAATCACTTTGAATTCCTTAAGTACCAATTTTTTCTATGTTACTCTTTTCCTTTCATTCATTTTTCTCCTTTCAAACTTTTATTTTACAGCAATAGAGATTGTCTTCTATACTGTATTCATACTTTTTGACTTGATTCACACACTGCAAACAGGAAAGTTCAAAAATTAGTTCTGGAACCTAGTCAAAGTCATATACTGTATTGTTTATTGTGGAAAGGTCTCACTTCAACAGTCAGTTGTGGAGTTCTTGATTAATATTTTAAAAATATTTTTAAATATCTTTCATTATGTTTCCAGAAGACCTGTTCAGTTAAAGTTGTCTCAGTCAGACCTCTGGAATTAGAGATCTTGGTTGTTGTACAGATTGTAGGCCAAAGTCTAGACTAGGGATTTTTTTTTGATCAGTGCAAAAACCAAGATCACCAACTACAGAAGACTGATTAAACAAAAGTGATTGAACAGAACTTCTAGAACTGTAAAGAATGACAGTATACTTCAAGGGTGGAGAAACCCTGTACCTATTAGGCCAAGGAAATTCCCTTTCTAATTTCCCCAATATTTACTGTGCCTATGTAGGAAAAAAAAAGAAGCAACAGCACAAAATTATTTTTTTTGGTTTTGTTACTGTTGTTGTTTTCATTTTTTTGTGCTTTGTTTTGTTTTTATTTCAGGACCGTGGTTATTGTGTGGTGGTTGTCTATACCTGTGATGCTTTTTGATTTTTTGTTTAATCTTTCTTTTTGTATTGTTGTTGTATTTCTCTTCCTTTTCCCCTTTCTTCTCCCAAATTAATATTTATAGCTTCTAGAAGGACTCTGCCCAATTTTTGCTTGTTTGATTTTTTACCCCATTTTATTTTTTCTTTTCTTCAAACAGAACCATATAACTTGAACTATCTTGTTCTGCCTCTCAAATAGAGGGGGAAATATGGAGGATACCAAGACCAAACAGTTGTATGATCACTAAGTAGTAATAAAAATGATCAGACTTAAATACCAAACCCAATCCAATGACAACAGAATCGATACCCAATCTACAACAAGCTAGACACAGAGGGGACCACTTATACTAGCAGCCTGAAAGGTACGAGAGGGGGATATGAGATGCATACTGGGTATGGGGGTGGTGAGAGGACAACTTTGGTGGTGGGAATTCCCCTGATTCAATGTCACTATGTACCTAAAATATTACTGTGAAAGATAGGTAATCTACTTTGGTCAAAATAAAAATTATTACTACAAAAATAATTAATAATCTTGTTTTCGTTTGTTTTTAAATATGGTCTTTTCAATGATTAATTGGAAATAAAAGTAGTTTTATACATTAAAAAATTAAAAAATTCTTATGCAAATATAACAATTATTTTATAAAATAAAAGAAAATAAATTTGTCTCCATTACCTACTATTATGTGCATGCATTCCAAAAATTTTAATAATGTAAGATACATTTATCAGACAGCTTATAACTGTCATATAGAAATACTATATACATAAATGACAATGCATTGTAAAATAGTTTTAGGTTGATATAAGAAGAAAATCAGGTTAGTACAAATAAATTATTTTATTTGGTTGTTTTGGGTGGAAGAATTTGAAGCATACTTTGTAAAGCTCAGGATTTATTCCTGGCATTATTCTCAGGGATAACTCCCAGTTGTGCTCAGGTGACATATGCAGTGGTAGAACCAGGGCCCGCTGACAAAATATAAGGCATGCACCGTAACTCCTACACTGTATCTGCTACCAAATTATTTGGTTACCTATTGTGCCAATCATTATTAGAAATATATTTTAAGCAATTTACAATCATGGAATTGTGAAATTGTATTGGGGATGCACTGGTACACTCACAAATTAAATATCTAAAATAAAATAAAATATTTTAAAATATCTTTTAAAAACTTGAGTAGGTGCTCCACTGAATATGGATAACTAAATATGGTAACTGAATAGGTTTCTGTTCAGAGAGTTTAAGTTAATGTTCAGAGTTCAAGAAATCAATGTAAAAAGGAACAATAGTCAATATTTTATTTGTTTCTTTATTATTTTTAAATAATAATGATTACAAACATGATTGTAGTTGGGTTTCATAAAAAGAACACCCCCCTTTACCAGTGCAACATTCCCACCACCAATGCCCCCCCATCTCCCACCTCCTCCACCCCCGCCTGTATTTGAAACAGACATTTTAATTTGCTCACCCATTAACCATTAACATTGTTATGATAACCAGTGTAGTTATTTCTCTTATTGAACTCACCACTCTTTGTGGTGAGCTTCATATTGTGAGCCAATCTTTCTGGCCCTCATCTTTATTGTCCCTGGGCATTATTTAGATAATATTCTTAATTTTTCTTAATACCTATAGATGAGTGAGACTAGTCTGCATCTATCTCTCTCCCTCTGACATATTTCACTCAGATAATAGAGTCCATCTCCATCCATGTATAGGAATTTTTCAGGACTTCTTTTTTTCCTGATGGCTGCATAGTATTCCATTGTGTATATGTGTCAAGGTTTTTTTAGCCACTCATCTGTTGTCAGGCATCTGGGTTGTTTTCAGATTCTGGCTAATGTAAATAGTGCTGCAATAAATATAGGTGGGCAGAAATCATTTTTGTATTGTATTTTTGTGTTCCTTGGGGATATTCCTAGGAGTGATATATGGGAACTCAATTTCCAGCTTTTTGACGAATTTCCATATTGTTATCCATAAAGGCTGGAATAGGAAGCATTCCCACAAGCAGTGAATGAGAGTTCTTTTCTCTTCTCATCCCTGCCAGCACTAATTGTTCTTTGTGATATGCACCATTCTCTGTAGCGTGAGATGGTACCTCATTTCTGTTTCAATTTGCATCTTCCTGATGATTAATGATGTGGAGCATTTTTTTCATGTGCCTTTTGGCTATTTGTATTTCTTCTTTGAGGAATTGTCTGTTCATTTCTTTTCCCCATTATTTGATGGGGCTAGATATTTTTTCTTGTTAAGTTCTGTCAGTACCTTGTATTCCTTAATATTAGCCCCTTATCTGATGGATATTGGGTGAATAGTTTCTCCCATTGTGTGGTTGGCTCTTGTATCCTAGGCACTATATCCTTTGAGGTGCAGAAACTTCTCAGCTTAATATTGTCTCATTTGTTTATCTCTGCTTCCCTTGTTTGGGGAATGCTGTTTCCGCCTAAGATACCTTTAGTCTCAGTATCATGGAGTGTTTTACCTTATGGTTTTGGGTATATCTGATATCAAGGTCTTTAATTCATTTGAATTTGACCTTTGTGCATGGTGTTAGATAAGTCTGAATTCACTTTTTTGCAAGTGACTGACCAGTTGCCCCAACACCTCTTGTTGAAGAGGCTTTCCTTGCTCCACTTTGCATTTATTGCCCCTTCATCAAAAATTAATTGATTGTATGTCTGGAGAACATTATCTGAATACTCAAGTCTATTCCACTGATATGAGGGTCTGTTTTGATTTTAATACCATGCTGTTTTAATGATTATTGCTTTGTAATAAATTTAAAGTTGGAGAAAGTTATGCCTCCCATATTTCTTTTCCCAAGGGTTGTCCTATATATTCACAGGTGTTTATTGTTACAAATGAATTTCAGGAGTGTTTGATACACTTCTTTGAAAAATGTCATAGACATCTTTAGAGGGATTGCATTAAATCTGTACAATGCTTTTGGGAGTATTGCCATTTTAATGATCATTTGCATAGTTTTCTGCATTAAAAGTTTTCAAAATTGAAATTAATAGATTAGTAAGATTTTATGCTCAGGTGCAAGCATGATAAGATTGAAGTTGATTACTAAAAAGGGGAGTTAAGTCCTCAAAGAATGTACTGTATTGGTCTTCAAACCACACAGCACAAAATCTGCCATCTCAGAAGAGAGTGGATCCAGCCCCCACCCTGCCAAATCATTCTTGCTGGATCTACTACCCCAAATCACCATTTCTCCATGGCATGTCTCATTATTTTCTCTGGAGAGAAGCTGATCTGACCACACTTCAGGTGTATAGATTGTTGGGCTGATTTCAACAGGGCATTTTTTGTAGTGAGCACAGACATTGCCTTCTGTATTCTCCTTCTTGTTCAAACTCGGGCAGCTGTAACAGCACTCACAAATGTTCAAAATGTTCAAAAAGTTGTAATCTTTGAACAGGTCCTTTCTCTAGGAGGCCCTGCAGCTGAGTGTATGCCCCTAAAATTTGTAGTATTGTAGCTTTGAATTTCTGGAAAGCTTCATTTGTTTAATGCTGTCATCCTTAAAGGAATACCTCAATTTAATAAACTGGACATATAACAAGAGCTTACTAAACCTACTATTGTATCAATGACGTCATTGGTGATATAATAATTTTCACAAATGAGCTTGCTACTGTATTTTTCTTTCTTTTTTTCTCCTCTTCTCATTCCATTTTTTCACTTATCTGAAAACAAATGTATTATAAACAACTATGTCAACAATATGATGCATTTTTCTTAATAAAATAGAAAAACGAGGGGCTGGAGAGATTAGTATGGAGGTAGGGCATTTGCCTTGCATGCAGAACGACAGTGGTTCAAATCCCAGCATCCTATATGGTCCCCTGAGCCTGCCAGGAGCGATTTCTGAGTATAGAGCCAAGAGAAAGCCCTGAGTGCTGCCGGGTGTGACCCAAAAATCAAAAATAAAATAAAATAAAACACAGAGTTATACTATATTTTAAGCATAGCTATATGAAATGTTCTCTGCCAGACACAGAAATTACTTTTTCCCTTTGATCTCAAAGGGCATTGCTATCCTTTTCTTGAAAAAGCCAAATATAGAATACTTTTTTTTTTGTTTGTTTTTGTTTGGGCCATACCCATTTGACACTCAGGGGTTACTCCTGGCTAAGTGCTCAGAAATTGCTTCTGGCATGGGACGCCGGGGAATTGAACAGCGGTCCTCCCTTGGCTAGCGCTTGCAAGGCAGACACCTTACCTCTAGCGCACCTCGCTGGCCCCCAAATATAGAATACTTAATGAGATTTTTTCCTACACATTTTGATCCTGTTTGAAAGTAGACATTTAATAGTTATTCAGTTTTTAAAAAATTAAGAAATACAAAAATTAAACATTTACATTTGGAATTTCTAGGTTGGGGAATAGTTCCTACATCCATAAATTTACACTTTAATTGAACACGAGAATAACTACCTAGTACTATCTCAGAATTATGTCTCGCTATTAGATCATAAGGCAGAATGATAGAACTCATGAAAAACAAGTGCTTTTCATGTGATGTTAAAATCTTTTGTGATATTTTAATGCCCAAAAGGCAAATAAAAAAATGCTCCACATCACTATCATCAGGAAGATGCAAATCAAAACAACTATGAAGTACCATCTCACACCACAGAGATTGACACACATCACAAAGAAAGAGAAAAATCAGTGTTGGCGGGGATGGGGAGAGAAAGGAACTCTTATTCACTGCTGGTGGGAATGCCATCTAGTCCAGCTTTTATGGGAAGCGATATGGAGATTCCTCCAAAAACTGGAAATTGAGCTCCCACACGATCCAGCTATACCACTCCTAGGGATATATCCTAGGAACACAAAAATACATTTCAAAAATCTCTTCCTCACACCTATATTCATTGCAGTGCTATTCACAATAGCCAGACTCTGGAAACAATCAAGATGCCCTTCAACAGATGAATGGCTAAAGAAACTGTGGTACTTGTACACAATGGAATGTTATGCAGCTGTCAGGATAGATGAAGTCATGAAATTTTCCTATACATGGATGTACATGGAATCTATTATGCTGAGTGAAATAAGTCAGAGAGAGAGAGTGAGGGAGAGAGAGAGAGAGACAGAATAGTCTCACTCATCTATGGGTTTTAAGAAAAATAAAAGACATTCTTGCAATAATTTTCAGATACAAAAGAGAGGAGGACTGGAAGTTCAAGCTCAGGACATGAAGCTCACCACAAAGAGTGATGAGTGCAGTTAGAGAAACAATTACATTGAGAACTATCATAACAATGTGAATGAATAAGGGAAGTAGAAAGCCTGTACAGGTGAGGGTGTGGTGGGGAGGAGGGAGATTTGGGACATTGATTGTGGGAATGTTGCACTGGGGAAGGGGAGTGTACATGACTGAAACCCAACCACAATCATGTTTGTAATCAAAGTGTTTAAATAAATATATTAATTAAAAATCTTTTCTGTTTACCTCATGTACAAAGGTAAAATCCAAATGGATTAAAGACCTCGATATCAGACCCAAAACCATAAGATATACAGAACAACACATAGGCAAAACACTCCAGGACATTGAGACTACAGGCATCTTCAAGGAGGAAACTGCACTCTCCAAGCAAGTGAAAGCAGAAATTAACAGATGGAAATATATTAAGTTGAGAAGCTTCTGCTCCTCAAAGGAAATAGCGCCCAGGATACAAGAGCCACCCACTGAGTGGGAGAAACTATTCACCCAATACCCATCAGATAAGGGGCTAATCTCCAAAATATACAAGCACTGACAGAACTTTACAAGAAAAAAAATCTAGTCTCATCAAAAAATGGGGAGAAGAAATGGACAGACACTTTGACAATGAAGAAATACAAATGGCCAAAAAAAAAAAACACATAAAAAATGTTCCACATCACTAATCATCAGGGAGATGCAAATCAAAACAACTATGAGGTACCACCTCACACCCCAGAGATTGGCACACATCACAAAGAATGAGAACAAGCAGTGTTGGCGGGGATGTGGAGAGAAAGGAACTCTTATCCACTGCTGGTGGGAATGCCATCTAGTTCAACCTTTATGGAAAGCAATATGGAGATACCTCCAAAAACTGGAAATCGAGCTCCCATACGACCCAGCTATACCATCCTAGGAATATACTCTAGGAACACAAAAATACAATAAAAAAAATCCCTTCCTTACACCTATATTCATTGCAGCACTATTTATCATAGACTCTGGAAACAACCAAGATACCCTTCAACAGTCGAATGGCTAAAGAAACTGTGGTACATATACACAATGGAATATTATGTAGCTGTCAGGAGAGATGAAGTCATGAAATTTTCCTATACATGGATGTACATGGAGTCTATTATGCTGAGTGAAATAAGTCAGAGAGAGAGAGAAAGAGAGAGAACTGCAGAATCGTCTCACTCATCTATGGGTTTTAGGAAAAATGAAAGACATTCTTGCAATAACAATTTTCAGACATAAAAGAGAGAAGGGCTGGAAGTTACAGCTCACCTCATGAGTTTAGTTAGAGAAATAACTACATTTCGAACTATCATAATAATGAGAATGTATGAAGGAAATAGAAAGCCTGTCTAGAGTACAGGCGGGGGTTGGGTAGGGAGCAGGGAGACTTGGGACATTGGTGATGGAAATGTTGCACTGGTGATGGGAGGTGTTCTTTACGTGACTGAAACCTAAACAACACAATCATGTATGTAATCAAGGTGTTTAAATAAAAAATATATTAAAAAAACTTTTCTGATATTTTGTAAGTCTGAGTGGGGGGCTATTTATCCAAACCAAACTTAGGAGACTCAAATAGTCATCACTCAAGAAACAAAGGAGTGAACAGTTTGTCTATGATTTCATGTGTTCCTTAATTTTATGTGCTCCTTAATACTCAAGATAAACAGTTTGTAACTCTACTTGCAGATCCTCTGCCAGAGTTGGTAAAATTCATGCTTATGGTCAGAGCTGCTGGTGTGGTTAGCTTCTGGAAAGTGAAGTTATCCAAGGAGTTCGGGTGTATTTCCTTCATACCATCGAATGTTCTTTCCCTTTTCCTTTGCTGTTATTTTTCCAGTAAATCTTCATTTCTGTTTATCAGAACACGCTGGAATGATGAACTCTCATTGGAATCAGCTGACATTAGTAGTGATTCTTTCATGCTTTTAATTACAATATTTAAAAATGGTTTTTATATATGTTTCACTAGTCATTCTTGTACTTATCTGTCTTCTATTTTGTTTTTAATCTAATGTCATCTAATTTCAGAAACAGTAGATAGCACCAAAGTTAAATATGAGAGATGAACAAGAAGATTTATTCTTCCATCTCAAACACTAGACTGTAGAACATGTTCTCAAACCCTAGACAAGTAGTTCAAAAACTATGATCATATAGCCTAAAACTATTCCAGTGCATTAATTAAGAACAGAAAGACTATTGCAATTTGTTAATCAAAGCATTGTTCTCTTCCCATTCTTGATGTGAGGGGATAAAGATATGCTACAGTCATATTATCAAAAAGAGTAATGATGCTTAGGATCAGTGTACACTTTCCGGAATTTATTAGGGAGCCAGTCCAGGGAATATCAATGAGTTAGAACCAGCACACAGTTACACAATGAGCACAGATAGGTGCCCATAAATACCAGGGACAAACTTATAACCTTATTTGGTACAAAAGTACACAGTTTCTGGCTGAAGTTTTTATTACTTATTTAATATTATTATAATCTCTACAAAGTGGGATAAACCAAAATAAGTCAAGTTATGTGAGGTTGCACAGTGGGAAAAAGTTAAGAGTAAAATTTAAATCAAGTGATTTCCCTGTTATCTTCTTTTATGAAAAAAATGAATCTACATCTTGTTGGCTCTTCTAAGCTTGTTGAAATTAAAAAGGGATCAAGAAAGAAGTAAATGGGAGGAGAGAGACCGAGGGAGAGAAAGGAGGAGGAGATATGGAATGAAAAAGAGAAAAGGAACAAGAATCAATCTCTTTCATCATTAACATCATAAACAATTTTATTACATTAAATACCATGAAGACAGCATATGCACCATTTGAGAATCTCTCCCAAGTAATTATATGTTATATTGTTAGATGAATCTGTTCCTGCAAGAAGCAACATATAATATTAAAATCTGTATTTGTTTTAAATAAAACATTTACATTTCATAAATAGTTATGATTGGGGGATGAAGATACCATGTTATATTTTGAGCATGTTCAGAAACTTCTCAATAACTAGGAAATATGTTTATTCGAAGAAAGAATTCCATTTTATTGTATCCCTAAGAAGTATATGCTGTATTCAAGCATATATTATATTTTATTGTATGCTTTTTTGATCTCTAATAATTATATGCTGTAAGATCGAAATTTAACTTTTGTAAAACTGGATTAAATAAAGTACTAAGGAGATAGCATAATTTGTGGAATACATGCTTTGCTTGATTAAGTCCTTGAAGTCAGTCTTTGCAAACATGCCTCTCTCATTCAGCATTGCAGGCATAGCTGTAGAGGCCCTAAGAATTTCCAGGTTTGGCCCTGGTGATGTCCACATGAAGACAGAAGAGTCAGCTCAGAACCATAAAGTCTATACCACAAGGCCTCAAATCATTTCAGGTGGCCCTAGCCCTAGCCCCAGAACTGTGTTTGACTTTATAAAATGGGCCATAGATGATTTATGTACCTATTTGTTTACTACTCAAATGCAACTGTCCCATAACATGCAACCCATATCAAGCTGTGGTAATGAATTATGTTATGAAATTGGAGATGAACTTTAATTCTGTGTGTATATGTGATGTGGAAACAGGACCTGGGAAGTGATGTCAGGAACAATGGGACTAAAGAATGAATATGTTTGTGTGGAGTTTAGAGTAAATATAAAACAAGAGGCAAATAGAGTGTTTATAGAGCGATTGAAATGTCATACCCAAACATTCACTTGCTTGCCTGATTTTGCTCCTCACTAAAGTGGTTTTAGAACTTTAAACATCAGTACTTTAGGGTATCCTATAACATCCTATATACATCAAACATGCATGTACATTATCCTTTAGACCTGCACAGAAAACACAACTCTGTTTCTTTAGTTTTTCAGTATATAATTTTTTTTATAGTGGTTTAACTTTTGTGTCTCGGCTCCATTAAAAAGTATCTTGATGTAGTCCTCTCTTATATAAATACTCGAGTCTCAAAGTTTTATTTGATTTGTTTTCTCTCCGTGTTCCAATAATTCTTACCACATGGAACAAAACATTTCAACATTTTATTTATTTAGAAAAATAGAAGCCTTATTTTGTCTCTATTTTGATGAAGTTTAAATTAAAATACTAAAATATTTCAGAAAAGGTTTTATAATAAAGAAAAATATTTTCATGCTCCACCTCAAAATAGGGAATATCTGTCAGGTTTTTGAACACCTACAAGTTGATAATTCTTCAAGCACTTCTTGAAGTAATCTATTCCATACTGTTAGCTCCATCAAGCAATAATGTTTAATTAATCTTGTTCATGAGGTATCTCCATGTCTAAAAGTATACTCATACAAAAAGTTTTTAATGTGTTTAGGAATAAATCAATTAAAAAAGATATGGAAAATCAAACTAATTTAAAAAGTCACAAATAGGGGCCTTGCATGTGGATGATCTCTGATGGACCCAGGTTTAATCCCAGGCATCCCATATGGTACCCAAGCCTGCCAGGAATTATTTCTGAGTGCAAAGCCAGAAGTAACACCTGTGTGCCACCGGGTGTGGCCCAAAACAAAGAAGCAAACAACAACAAAAATGCCCTCTGTCACCCTGCTCCCTCACCCTCTGTCTGTCTACTTCTCTCACTCACTACCATTGTCATTATAGTTGACAGTAGTGTTATTTTCTGACTAAACTCACTACTCTTTGCAGTAAGCTTCATACCATGCATGGGCTGGACCTTCCAGCCCTCATCTCTATTGTGTCTGGGTATTATTACAATGTTTTAAATTTTTCTTAAATTCCACAGATGAATGATATTATTCTGTGTTACTTTATCTCCCTCTGACTTATTTCACTATCATAATGGTTTCCATGTCCATGTATGTATAGGAGAATTTTATTACTTCATTTTTTCCTGATGGCTGCATAGTATTCCATTGTGTATATGTACCACTCATCTGTAGTCAGGCATCTGGGTTGTTTCTAGATTCTGTCTATTGCATAGCGCTGCAATGAATATAGGTGTGCAGAAGGCATTTTTGTATTGTGTTTTAGTGTTCCTAGGGTATATCCTTAGGAGTGGTACAGCTGGATCATATGGGAGCTCAATTTCCAGTTTTTTGAGTAATTTACATATTGTTATCCATAAAGACTGGACTAGAAGGCATTCCCACCAACAGTGAATGAGAGTTCCTTTCTTTCCACATCCCTGCCAGCACTGATTGTTCTTATTCTTTGTGATGTGTGCCAGCCTCTGTGGCATGAGATGGTACCTCATTTCTGTTTCTATTTTTATCTCTCTGATGATTAATGATGTGGAGTATTTTTCATGTGCTTTTGGCTATTTGTATTTCTTCTTTAAGAAATTGTCCATTTCTTTTTCCCATTTTTTATGAGGTTAGATTTTTTTTTCTTGTTAAGTTCTGTCAGTACCTTATATATCTTAGATATTAGCCCCTTATTTGATGGATATTGGGTGAGTAGTTTCTCTTTTTCTGTGGGTGGCCTTTGTATTTTAGTCACTATTTCCTTTACGGTGCAGAAGCTTCTAAGATTAATATAGTCCCATTTGTTTATCTCTTCTTTCACTTGTTTGGACAGTGTTGTTTCCACCTTGAAGATACCTTTTGTCCCAATGTCAATGTGTCTTACCTATATGTTATTCTAGATACTTTGTTTGTGGGTCTAATATCAAGGTCTTTAATCAATTTGGATTTGAACTTTGTGCATGGAATTAGATGGAGGTCAGAGTTTTTTTTTTTCTTTGATTGTGGCTAATACCACTTGTTGAAGAGGCTTTCCATGCTCCATTTTCCATTTCTTTATTTTTCTTACATTTTTATTGTGTTAAAGTGAATTACAAATCTTTTGCAGTAATATTTAAGGCAATAGTGACAATGAATGAGGGGAATTTCCACCACTAATGTTGTCCTCCCTCCACCCCTGTTCGTAGTATGCACCCCACATCTCCCTCCTTTACTCCCCTTAATGCTAGAGAAACTGTTTCCCACTTGTACAGCTTATTGTAGATTGGGTATTGATCCTGTTGTCATTGACTTTAGATTTGGTATTCAAATCTGATCATTTTTTATTTCCACCTAATGAACATATAACTGTCTTGTTCTGGTACCTTTATCAAAGATTAATTGATTTTATGTCTGGTGAACATTCTCTGAATACTCAAGTCTATTCAACTGATCTGAGGGTCTGTCTTTATTACATCACCATGCTGTTTTAATTACTATTACTTTGTAATACAATTTAAAGTTGGGGAAAGTGATGCCTCCCATCGTTTTTTTTTTTCTTCAAGTTGCTTTAGCTATTCATGGGTGTTTATTTTCCCAAATAAATTTTAGGAATATTTTATCCACTTTTTTGAATACTGTCATGGGTGTTCTTAGAGGAATTGCATTATATCTGTAATCTTTGGGGGGAGTATTGCCATTTTATTATGTTAAATCTCCAATCCATGAACAGGATATGGGTCTCCATTTTCATGTGTCCTCTTTTATTTCTTGAAGCAGGGTTTTGTGGTTATTTTTGTATAGGTCCTTCACATCTTTAGTTAAGTTGATTCCAAAGTATTTGAGATTGTGTGACACTAATGTGAATGAAATTTTTGTTTGTTTGTTTTTTGTTTTTTTGGCCACACCAAGTGATGCTAAGGGGTTGCTCCTGGCTCTGCACTCAGAAACCACTCCTAGAAGGCAGGGGAAATCATATCGGATGCCAGGATTCAAACCACCATCCATCTTGAATCAGCTGCATGCAAGGCAAGCACCCTACAGCTGTGCTATCTCTCTGGCCCCAGACTGCTTTTTTTAAGTCTATTTCTTTTCTATCATTATTTGCATATAAGAAGGCCATTGATTTTTGCGTGTTATTTTTGTAGGCTGCCTCTTTGCTATATAAATCTATTGTTTCTTTAAGTTTTTTGGTAGAGTCTTTAGGGCTATCTAAATATAGTAGCATGTCATCTGTAAACAGTGAGAATTTGACTTCTTTCTTTCTTATTTGAATGCCCTTAATACCTGTTTCTTGCTAAATTGCTATGGCAAGTACTTTCAGTACTATGTTGAATAGGCATGGTGAGAGGGGGCAGCCTTGTCTTGAACCATATTTCAGAGGAAAGGCTTTTAGTTTATCCCCATTGAGAATAATATTTGCTTTTAGTTTATCCCCATTGAGAATAATATTTGCCACTGGCTTCTGGTTGATGGTCTTGACTGTATTGAGAAAAGTTCCTTCCATTCCCATTGTTGATGGTTTTTATCCTGAATGGGTGTTGGCCTTATTAAATGCTTTTTCTGCATCTATTGATATGATCATATGGTTTTTATTTTTTCTTTTGTTGATATGGTGTATTATATTGAGACTTCCTTCTTCCCTCCCTTTCTCCCTCCTTCCCTCCCCTTTCCCTCCTTCCTTCCTTCCTCCTTCCTTCATTCCTTCCTTCCTTCCTCCCTCCCTCCCTCCCTCCCTCCCACCCTTCTTTCTTTCTTTCTTTCTTTCTTTCTTTCTTTCTTTCTTTCTTTCTTTCTTTCTTTCTTTCTTTCTTTCTTTCTTTCTTTCTTTCTTTCTTCTTTCTTTCTTTCTTTCTTTCTTTCTTTCTTTCTTCTTTCTTTCTTTCTTTCTTTCTTTCTTTCTTTCTTTCTTTCTTTCTTTCTTTCTTTCTTTCTTTCTTTCTTTCTTTCTTTCTTTCTTTCTTTCTTTCTTTCTTTCTTTCTCCTTTGCTCTCTATCTTTTTCTTTTTTGGAGGGGCCACACCTGGTGACATTAAGGGGTTACTCCCTGCTATGCACTCAAAAATCACTTCTGGCTCAAGGGACCATATGTAACTCTAGGTGATCAAACCACAGTCTGTCCTAGGTCAGCCATGTAAAAGGCAAACCACTTACCACTGCGCCACTGCTCCAGTCCCACAGATGTATTTCTTGTAGGCAACAGAATGTTGGATTCAGCTTTTTACCCATTTTGCCACTCTATGTTTTTTTAACTGGTTCATTTAGTTTATTGATGTTGAGAGAGATAATTGTCATGGGATTTAGTGTTATCTTTTTGTAGAAGATTGGTTTGTCTATTGTCTTAAAGTAGACATTTCACAGGCTTCTCGCCACCACAGGCTTCTCACCACTGCACCCCGCGCCCCTTCTAGGGACCCCAAGCCTGAGAGGAGAGCACATGGGTGCTTTTCTCCGGCACCTCCACACTCTCTATGTGGGAGCCTGAGACAGGCTTCTCGCCACCGCACCCGAGCCCCCCCTAGGGACCCCAAGCCCGAGCGGAGAGCACATGGGTGAGTGCCTTTCGCTGGCACCTCCATACTCTCCATGTGGGAGCCTGAGACAGGCTTCTCACTGCCACACAGCATGCCCCTCCCAGGGACACAAGCCTGAGCTGAGTGCAGACCTGGTGAGGAGAACTCTGCACCTGTCCCACTCTGCGCCACTGGGACAGGTTAGGACCAATAGACTGGGTGAGATTGGGCCTGCCACCTGGACCTTTGACTAACCTAGAGCAGCCTACCCCCCTGAGCCCCAAGTGGACCTGAGACTCCCCAAGGGCGGAGGGCAGTTACTAGGTGGGTTTGACAATGGGAATTTCTTCTGCGGAAGCTCAGAGGGGGCGGAGCTCCATTAACTTCCAGAGATGGGAGGGAGGATAGAGAGCTAGGCTCAATAGCACTCTTAACCATTGTGGCCAGGAGCAGAACTGTACCGGCTGGCAGGAATAAAAAGAAGGAAATTGACCAGACCCACTGAAGGAGAGCTGAATTCCATATAGGGGAGAGGGGGCGAGGAGCTAGGCTCAACAGCGCCCTTCACCATTGTGCCCAGGAGAGAACCTGCACTAGCTGACAACAAAAGGGAAAAGCAACGGATCAGGCCACATAAAGAGCACAGGAGGAGCCAAACCTCAGTGAGCTCACCCAACAACCCCCTCTAGAACCACACTCAGGGAGGGGACCCATCCCCATGCCACAGGGGACCAAAGCAGGCTGAATTTAGAAGACACAGCACTCCAAAGCACACCAATAAATGCAAAGAAATATGGGTAAATCAAGGAGAACCCTAACATCTGGAGATATGGAGACAAACGTAGCAAGTTTCTAAGTTCAACAAAATGCACAGGTCCAAGGGAGGGAAACCTAAAAGCAGCCATGAAGAAGAAAATGCAAGAATTGATAAAAGAAATGAAAGAAACCCAAGCTACCGAGTATAAGAAATCTATGGATGAACAAATCAGCCAAATTAAAGAAGAAATGTTAAAGAACATGAGAGATTCTATACAAAAAGAATTAAAGGAACTAAAAGACAAAGTAACAAGCCTTACGAGCAGAAACACAGAGTTGGAGCACATTGAGGAACTCAAAGGAAAACTGCAAACAAAAAATGACCAAGAAACCAACAAAGAAATAAAAGGCAAAGCACTGGAAGGAAAAGTCCAGTATCTAATGAACAAGGACAAAAGAAACAATCTAAGAATTGTGGGTATTCCAGAAGGGGAGAAAATAGGGAAAGGGGAAGAACAAGTAGTCAGGGAAATAATAGAAGAGAACTTTCCCACCATCTGGAAAAAAAATTCAGTGCAAATTCAGGAAGTGAAGAGAGTCCCTAATAAAATAGATCCTAATAAACCAACACCAAGACATATAGTAATCCAAATGTCAAAAAACAAAGAGAAAGATGAACTCCTTAAAGCAATAAGGGAGAAAAAAACCTCAAGTACAAAGGAAGGGACATAAGAATCAAACCAGATCTCCCATTTGAAATAATTCAAGCAAGAAGACAGTAGAATGACATATTGAAATGACTGAATGAAAGAAATTTCTAACCAAGGGTCCAATACCCAGCAAAACTAAGGAGGGCAGACTAAAAACATTCTCAAACAAAAAAGAACTTGAACTATTTGTGCAAACAAAGCCGATCCTAAACGACATATTCAGGGAGTCTAGGAGAAGGGGGTTTGGCAGGCTCCCGCCATGCCGGAGGCCTGCTTGACCAGGCCTAGAGGGGGTGCGGGACTTGGATAACCCCAGCACCCCTCTATCACCTTGCTCCAGATCTTCAGGGCTTCCCCGGGCCACATGCCTGGGCAAGCCGGTGAGTTGGGTGGTGGAGCTTGAAGGTACCCTAGGCTTTTCCCCATTATCTATTCAGCTCCTTAGGGAAGGTCTGGTGGGGCCCTAAACTTCTGGCCTCCCAGCTTCTTGAAGTCACTGGTAATATCTGTCCAGTCTATATTTTCAAAATCGCACAGGGACTATCACCCTGCACACACAAGAAACATTAATAATACTCACTATCATTGAATTATGTTTTATGTATGCAGAATGTCCATTTTGTACTCTGCCCTTTTTCATACCCCTTCATAAGATCATATTTCTCTTTAACTTCCTTAACTCCTATCATCATTACTCCTCATTTAACCTTTCTAACTTAAGTACTGTAGAGTCCTAAGTCACAGATCAAAGTGGTGCCCTGGAGTTAACACCCACCCAACTATTTTAAAAGGCATTAAAGGACATTTATGTCTCTTCAACATTTTATGGGTGTTTTCTTTGACAGCTATAACTTTTGCTGAATATTTTCTTATACAGTGACGATCCCCCCCCCATGTTTTTTTATCTTCTCTTTGTGAACTGCTCAATATGAAATTTGGTGTGAAAGAATCCCTCAGTTTAATGCTTATGTTTGAACCAAGTCATGGGTATTGTTGGAAATGTTCCTACACTCCCATATATCTGATAGCACCACGTGGCTTTATTTCTTGTTTGCTTAGGCACACTAAAATGGGAAAATACTATACATACCAATAAGTTTTTATCTAATAGAGATGGGAACACACAAATCTTGTAGTGCAATGAGACCTTACACCCTGAACATTGACATAAAGACCTGGTACAGGCCTCAGAAGAATGGGCATTCTCCATTCACCCCTGATCTACAGAAGACATCTACAAAACATCCAAGGTTGTATATAACATCACCTGGAGGCATTCCTCTATCAAGGAAGACCCTACAGCTGCTCTGACATCGATCTACTCAAAAAAGACTTCCCTTAACACTAAGAAGACTTAACCAAAACAATGACCTGCTTACTGGACAGGGCTTGCTGTATTGCCCCTTAATTGTGAGATTTGTCTATAACATCACCTGGAAGCAATCCTCTACCACGGAAGACCCTACCACTGCTCAGACATTGTCCTGCTGAAAAGAGATTTCCCTTAACAATGAGAAGACTTAACAACGACCTGCTTACAGGACAGGGCTTCCTGCATTGCCCTTTCATGGTGAGGTGAAACGAGAAGACACTCCACATCATGACTTCAATTTAGGATATGCAGATTCCAGAATCTTTAATACAAAACATGATACCAACAACAGAGACTGTGTGAAAAGTGTGTTGGCACTACAGACAATGTCTTGGATCGGACGATAACTTGCCTGAAGCCTAGAGTTGGTCTTATGCCAGGAAACTTCAGGGGTAGGATCTCTTTGTATTTAGGCCAAGGTTATTCCTTTCCATGCCTCTCATATTTTGGTGGGCCTATGCAAACAACAATTGCCACTTTAGCACCGTTTTTACTGTGCTCCTTTGACTCTAATCCTTAAAATGCACCCACTTAAAATTTGAGGTTAAATGCACCCACTTAAAATTTGAGGTTAACTTAAGCTAATATGCATGTACATGGAAATGTAAAAAATACTATGCCTCTAATGTTTAAGGAGTTACGTAAGTTTTATGGCTTTAGATTGCCTTGTGTGCTGTTAAGAAATATTATAATGTGCTACAATCTGGGGACTTGAGGGACAAAGTAATTGTACATGGATTCTGTTTTATTTATCTTAACGTTCTTTGGCTGAAAGTTCAAAGTTAAGATATCAGCAAGGGGACTTCTTCTGAGAATTATGTTATGGCTGATTGTCCTTCCACTGTAACTTTACCTTGTCCTCTTTGCATCTTTTGTTCTCATAATTCAAAATAAAAAAATTTAAAAAGAAAAAAAAAGAAAAAGATGAAGAGAAAAAAAAACCGACATATTCAGAGATAAAATACACAATCCAAACCCCCGATTGTAACAAAAACCACCCTATACAACACAACTGCACAACAGTCATCTCTGTCAATAATCTCCCTAAATGTTAAAAGACACATAGTAGAGAACTGGATTAGGAAAAATAAACCGACTTCTGCTGTCTGCAAGAAACACACTTACAACTACAGGATAAACACAGGATTAGAATAAAAGGATGGAAAGTAATTATTCAGGACAATAGAAAACAAAAAGAAGCAGGGGCAGCCATTCTTATATCAGACCAAATTGCATTCAACCTCAGAAAGTGATCAGAGACAAAGAGGGTCACTATTTACTGATCAGGGGAAAATTAGATCAAGAAGTACTAACCCTGGTCAATATCTATGCACATAATGTAGAGCCAGCAAAATATGTGAGGCAACTGCTCACAAACCTGGAGAAACACATGAAGAGAAACGTGATAATAGTAGGGGACCTCAATACTCCACTATCACCACTGGACCGATCCACCAAACAGAAAAATAGCAAAGAAATAAGAGCTCTAAATGAAAATTAGAAGGTCTAGGGCTAATAGACTTATATAGGGCCCTCCATCCCCAGAAAGCAGAATACACATTCTTCTCAAGCCCATATGGAACCTTCTCCAGAATAGACCATGTCTTAGGATCAAAGCCAACCTATATAAGACCACAAATGTAAGGATCATTAGAAGCACCCTATCAGATCACTATGCAACAGAGGTCAATATTGACTTCAAGAAGAAGCAATGGAGAAAAACTAACACCTGGAGATTAAACAACATGCTGCTCAACAACAGCTGGATCAAAAGCAACTCAAGGAATGAATAAAAAGATTCCTTGAGATAAATGATAATGAAGAGACAACTTGTCAAAATTTTTGGGACACAGCAAAAGCAGTAATTAGGGGGAAACTCATAGCAATACAGGCCTATATCAAGAAACAGGAAAATGACAAAATCAACAGTTTAAAGGATCACCCCAAGGAATTGGAACAACAACAGCAGAGAAATCCAACCACAACCAGAAGGCAAAAAATAATAAAAAAAAACAGAGCAGAAATAAACAACATAGAAATCAGGAAACAATACAAAAAATCAATGAGACCAGGAGTTGGTTTTTCAAAAAAAATAAACAAGATAGACAAACCAGTGGCAAAACTCACCAAATAAAGAGGGAAAACACCCAAATTAGTAGGATCACAAATGAAAGGGGAGAAATTACAACAGAACACCCAAAATACAACATATCATGAGATCATATTATGAACAACTATACTCAGCTAGGCTAGAAAACCCACTAGAAACCGACAGATTCTTGGAAAAATACCATCTTCCGAGATTGGAAAAGGAAGAACTAGAATGCCTAAACAGACCAATCACCTCAGAGGAAATTGAAGATGTAATTAAGAAACTCCCTAAGAACAAAATTCCAGGCCCAGATGGATTTACAGGTGAATTCTATCAAACATTCTGAGAAGAATTACTACCACTTTTTCATAGGCTCTTCCATACCATTGAAAAAACAGGAATCTTCCCCAACTCCTTTTATGAGGCTAATATCACACTCATCCCCAAATATGGCAAAGACACCAACAAGAAAGAAAACTATAGACCAATCTCACTAATGAACATAGATGCAAAGATACTCACCAAAATCTTAGCAAACCGAATCCAGCACTTCATCAAAACGATCATACATCATGCCAAGTGGGTTTTATACCAGAATGCAAGGTTGGTTCAACATGCACAAATCAATCAACATTGTACATCACATCAACAACAAGAAAGACAAAAACCACATGATCATATCAATCGATGCAGAGAAGGCATTTGACAAAATCCAACACCCTTTCATGTTAAAGACACTCAGCAATATATGGTTAGAAGGATCCTTCCTCAAGATAGTTACAGCTATCTATGAAAAGCCTACATAGCCAACATTATACTTAATGGCGAGAAACTAGAAGCACTTCCACTAAGGTTAGAAACTAGGCAAGGCTGTCCACTCTCTCCACTCTTATTAAATATAACCTTAGAAGTCCTAACAATAGCAATCCAAAAAGAGAAGGGAATCAAAGGAATCCAAATTGGGAAAGAGAACTCAAACTATCTCTATTTGCAGATGATATGATATACATTGAAAACCCTAAAGAGTCCACTGTAAAACTCCTAGAAACAATTAACCAATACAGCAAAGTGGTTGGATACAAAGTCAATACACAAAAGATAGTAGCGTTTCTATATACAAACAACGAAGTTGAGGAGAGAGATTAAAAATACAATTCCATTTAAAGTAGTATCAAAAAATATCAGGTACCTAGGAATCAACCTTACAAGGGAAGTGAAAGACCTATACCAGGGAAACTTTAAAACACTCCAGAAAGAAATCGAAAGAGTATGTAAAAAATGGAAGAACATCCCATGCTCATGGATAGGTAGAATTAACATAGTCAAAATGACTATCCTACCCAAAGTACTGTATAGATTTAATGTAATTCCTATCCAAATTCAGACATCATTCTTTAAAGAATTAGAACAAACAATCACAAAATTCATATGAAACCACAAAAGACCCAGGATAGCCAAACACATACTGAAAAACAAGAAGCTGGATGGCATCTCCTTACCTAACTTGAAACTATACTATAAAGCCATAGTGATCAAAACAGCATGGTATTGGAACAGAGACAGGACCTCAGACCAGTGGGTCAGAACAGAATTCCCAGACATAAACCCCCAGATATACAGCAACTAATATTTGATAAAAGAGGCAAGAACTTTAAATGGAACAAAGAGTGTCTATTCAACAAATGGTGTTGGTACAACTGGAAAACCCCATGTACAAAAGTGAAAATTGACCCATACCTCACTCCTTATACAAAAGTCAACTCAAAATGGACCAAAGACCTTGAAATCAAACCCGAATGTATAAAGTTTATTGAGAATAAAATAAGCAGAACACTCGAAGACCTATATATCAAAAAGGTCTTTGAGGATGGAGCACCAATAGCAAGAACTTTAGTATCAAACACAAACAAATGGGACAACACCAAACTAAAAAGCTTCTGCATGGCAAAAGAAATCCTACTTAACACAAAAAGACAGTTAACAGAATGGGAAAAAATCTTTTCACTCAACAAATCAGAAAGCTAAGCCACCCAAAACCAAATAAAACCATAAAAAACGGGGAGATGAAATGAATAGAGACTTCTCTGAAGAAGACAGAAGGATGGCCAACAAACACATGAAAACAGCCCACCTTCACTCATCATCAGGGAGATCCAAATCAAAACAACAATGAGGTACCACCTTATACCAGTGAGGATGGCTCACATAAAAAATAATTGGAACAATCTGTGTTGGCAGGGATGCGGTATGAAAGGCACTCTCATCAACTGCTGGTGGGAATGCCCCCTAGTCCAACACCTATGGAGAACAGTCTGGAGAGTGCTCAAAGAACTCAAAATTGAGCTGCCATTTGACCCAACAATTGCTCTCCTAGGTATCTATCCCCAAGTTGAAAGGACATTCATTCCAAAGTATATGTCCACCCCACTATTTATCGCAGCACTCAGTATAATAGCCAAGTCCTGGAACCAACCTCGATGTCCAACAACAGATGAATGGATCATTAAGATGTGGTATCTATACACAATGGAATACTACATGGCAGTCAGAAATGATACAATCACAGACTTTGCAGCAATGTGGATGGACCTAGAACATATTATGTTAAATGAAGTAAGTCAGAAGACAAAAGATAAACACAGAATGATAGCACTATTCTGAAGCACCTAGAACATATACCTTATAGACAACTAATACTCAGCAATCAAATAACAGGATTTAACAGGGTAGAAACTCCAAACACTGTGATAGTCAACATATACTTAGGAGCAATGTCCAAAATATATAAAAAAGGAGCAACACAAACTCTTGACTACACATTATACCACAAAGAAACCAGCAACAGCAGAAATAGCAGCATTGAGAGAACAGGTATGTAATCAGTCTTCTTCTACAAAGGCCCATAATAATCCCTTAGGGAACTTATACAGGATCACAGGTAAAGAATACCATGGGAAATTACTGACTCCAATGGAAATATCTCATCACACTATGTTTTAATGCCTTAATCTTACTATATATAAATATCCTCTGAGCTTTTCTATCCACAGGCATTCTTGGATATAAAGGGTGGACAAACTAAGATGGCATCTTGGGGCTCAGTCACACGAGATACCATATCCAGCTTGCACTACAAGAATGTCCCAAGAAAACTCTTTTTTTTTTTTTTTTTTTTTTGGTTTTTGGTCACACCCTGCGGTGCTCAGGGGTTACTCCTGGCTGTCTGCTCAGAAATAGCTCCTGGCAGGCACGGGGGACCATATGGGACACAGGGATTCGAACCAACCACCTTTGGTCCTGGATCAGCTGCTTGCAAGGCAAATGCCGCTGTGCTATCTCTCCGGGCCCTCAAGAAAACTCTTTAACGTACACTTTATCTATAGGTTATGCCTTCTTTTAGGATTTGAAGCACGTGACCAGTCAGACCACTGAAGCCGCAACTGTGACTACAGACTTATACTACAGGCCCTACTCATCGAACACATTCAAGCAAACTAGCATTCCCTTGCTATTTTCTCCTCTCTTCTCACTACCTTCTTTTTTCTTTAATTTTCTTCTCTTTTCCTTTTTTCTTTCCTCTTCTCCCTTTCTTTCTAATGTATTTTCTCTTTTCTTCCTTCCTACCCCTTCCATATATTTTCCCCTTTCCTCCTTTGGAAATCCAATTATCACTTCACCCCTCAATCCCATCCAGACCTCCCACCATATTAAAACTCTTCACCCTCAGTTCTTAATCCACTAGGCATCAAGACTGACCTCCTACCCCAACGAACCAGTACCCAGCACCCAAGCGAAGGGACACCTAGTCAAACCCACACCTTGTCCCCTGCAAGAAAAGGCAACCAACTCCCCTGCAGACTCATGCTGCACAGCCCTCCCTACCAACTCCCCCTAACGTGGACTGTTACTTGAAATCGGACTTAGCTCTAAAAGTATCCCCAATGCAAGAGCTCTTCTAAGACCTCCCTGCCGCAATCTTTTACCAATCTCCAGAAGGTCAGGGGCTGTGATAGAAAGGTGCCTGGGAACCCACACAGCACAAGAAAATCCCAAAAGTCAATGTGGAAACCTAAACTTCCAACATAAGTATAAGACCTATATTACACCTGCTTTACCCCAAAAGTAAAGTAGTCTTTTGCATCACTTTGTTCCTTTAATTAATTTGTTAATTCATTTTTTAAAAAATGTTTGTTCTACATATACATAGGTGAGCACATATATTTTTATTTCTATTTTTATCTTTTTTTGGGTGTGTGACCTGTTTCTGTTTTCTTCTATGTCCACTCCCAAATGCACTGACAATATAATGTAGCACAATTTCTCCCTCCAAAGGCACACTAATAAAAGGGGAAATCCTACATATAATAACAAGCTCTTATCTACTAGGGATAAGAACTCATACTTGTTTACAATACAGGGATATCTCCCACCCTAAAAATATGTCATGCGGACTCAACTTAGATCCCAGGTGATTAGACACCATCTGTCCAGCTTTGAACCCTGGATCCCAGACATAGAAACGACAAAGCTACGGGAAACAAATCCTATCTGGGACATCCTTAATACTGCTGGGCCACCAAGAAGTGCCAGCTCTAATATGATATCCTGACAACGAGGAAAATGGGAACAACTTGACCTAAGAGCAGATTATTCTACCTCACCAGCTAACGATAAGACAAAATCAGAAGACTTGTCACCCTTTGTTCGGTCCAAAAGCCAGGATCGTGATTTACATTTGACTGGCTGCTAAAACCATGATTGGACTATATATATCTTGGGACCAATAAAAAAAGCCCTAGTCTAGGGTTTGAATTACGACCTGCACAACAACCATGATCCCCAGTTCCAAAGGTCTGGCTGAGACAATTGCAATGGAATGGGGCTTCTGGAAACACAATGAAAGATGCTATCCTAGGTGCCATCCTAGGATCAGTGAAAAGACCAAGACCACCAACCACAGAAGATGAATTAAAATGGCACTGAGGGAACAGAACTTCTAGAATGACAAAGAAAGACTTCATTATAAATCCCACTCCTGGACCTGTGCAGATACTGAGATCTCTAAATACAGAGCTCTGATTTTATCACCCAGGAAGAAGCAGAAGTCTTCAAAACACCACGAAATCACCACCAGGAGAATAAATGATCCTGAACAGAGTCTATAGTTAATCCCATGACAATATACTCCAAGGGTGGAGAAACCCCATATCTCTTAGTCAAGTGAATTCCTTTTTGAATGACCCCAATAATTACTGTGCCAGTGCAGGAGGGGAAAAAAAAGGCAAAAAGCACAAAACATTTTTTATATATTATTTTTTATATACTCATTTTTATTATTTTTTTATTTTTATTTACCTATCTACTTCTTGTCGATTTCCTTGTTTTGGTGTGGTTATTAAAGTTTTTGTCCTCATTTATATTTATGTTTTTTTTCTTCTTTTCTTTTCTTTCTTTATGTGCCCTACCATGTTTTTTATCTAAAGATCATGGCTTTTTTTGTGGTGCTTATCGTTGTTATTGTTGGAGTGCTCACTGGTTATTTGACACTTCTTTTTGTATTATTGGGGTGTTTCATCTTATTTTTCTCCTTCATCTCTCAAACTGATAATGAGAGCCTCTAGAAGGATTCCGCCTATTTTTGGCGTATTAGACTTTTACCCCAGTTTATTACTTTTTCTCTTCTTCAAACAAAACCACATAATTTGAACTATCTAGTCCTGCCTCCCAGTTAGAGGGGGAAATAAGGGAGGCACCAAGACCAAACAGGTGCAAGACTACTAAGTAGTAAACTAGGTACAGAGAGGACCACATTTTCTAGCAGCCCTGGGGGTGAGGGAGGAGGATTTGGGAGATAGGACAAAAATGGAGGTATAGGGAGGACAAATCAGTGATGGAATCCCCCCTTATTTTATGTAAATATGTACCTAAAATATTATTGTCAACAATATGTAAGCCACTATGTTCAAAATAAAAATTATATTAAAAAATAAAAAAATAGCTATTGAAAGATTAAAAAAAAGTAGACCTTTCAGTTTTTCTTTTAAGGCTCGTTTTGAGACTGTAAACTTTTTGAGCTGTTGTTCATCATTTAAGCTATGTATACTTCCTTCGAACATGAAAGTAGCTCTGTCTGGGTGCAATATTCTAGGCAAAGCATTCATTTCGTTGAATTTTGTCACTATATCTCACCACTCTTTTCCGGACATGAAGATTTTTGTGACAAGTCTGCTCTAAATCTTTTTTTTTTTTTGAGGTTCCTTCATTTTAATTAAGTTTGTCATAAAAAGCAATAATCTCAGCTAATTATTCTGTTCTCCACATAATTCCTATTTCCCTTCAGACAGTTGTCTACAGCATAGAAGCCCACATTCCTCCCTCCCCCACATTCCTCCTCACTCCACCATGGAAGAAATGTCCCTAAGTAGACTCAGCCTCCTCCATACATATGAATTCTGTTTCATGAAGAGTTTTGTTGTGCTGTCACCTTAGGATGGAGTCAGAGGCAGAGACAGAGCAAGTGTCTGGTGAGATCTGGGGATCTGAGATCAGTCTGCCTGAGAGAGGCTACAGAGCCCAATGCTTACCCAGAAAAGGAGAGGTATTTTTAGGAGCACGGGGGCTAGATAATCTAGGATGGAAGTTTTTCTCAAGTGTGAAGATAACTACTAAAAATCCATTCTCCTTCCTCCCCTGACATTTTCCCCAGCTCCAGGTAGAGTTAGGGGCTCCCAAGCAGAGAACAGTCACAATTCTCTCTAGATTTTGTTGATGGCTCCAGAGCTTTGGGTGTGCAGTGAGGGGGCAAATCCCCTGGTGTTGCCGGACTCTCCCCAGCTCAGGGCTTCTTCTCTCCTCCTGTGAGCACAAGGGCCTGCAGGATGTCAGACAAGGATACTAAATCTTTTTTTTTAATATAATTTTTATTTTGATCATAGTGTCTTACATATTGTTGACAATAACATTTTAGGTACATATTTACATAAAATCAAGGGGGATTCCCATCACCAAATTGACCTCCCTACACCTCCGTTTTTGTCCTATTTCCCATTTTCTCTTCCCTCACCCCCAGGGTGGCTAGAATATGTGGTCCCCTCTGTATCCAACCCACTACTTAGTAGTCTTGCACCTGTTTGGTCTTGATGCCTCCCTTATCTCCCCCTCTAACTGTAGGCAGGACTAGCTAGTTCAAGTTGCGTGGTTTTGCCTGAAAAAGAGAAGATAAATAAACTGGGGTAAGAGTCTAATACTCCAAAAATGGGTGGAATCCTTCTAGAGGCTCTCATCATCGATTTGGGAGATGAAGGAGAAAAAGAAGGTGAAACACTCCACCAGTACCAAAAAAAAGTGTCAATTATCCAGTGAGGACTCCAGCTATATTGATAAGCACCACAAAAAAACAGACGAAAAACAAAACAAAAAACAAACAAACAAAAACAAACAAACAAACCAAAAACACGCCATGGTCTTGAAATCTTAAGGATGTTCCTTTGAATGTAATTTCCCTTTGTGATCTTTCTGCTTCCAATATTCTATCCCTATATGTGGTATTCATCATTGTGATTAGCATGTGTCTTGGGGTGCTTTTCTTTTATTTTTTTTTATTGGTACTCTTCAGACATGCAAGATTTTGTTGAATTCAGTGTTTAGCTCTGGGAGTATCTCTACAATGATGTCCTTGGTTGTTGATTCTTCCTGGGTATTTTCTGCCTGGGTCTCTAGGACTCCTGTAGTTCTTATGTTGTTTATGTTGAGTTTATTAAAGACTTTTATTCTTGACTGTTCACATTATTTAAAGATTTTTTTCATTGTCTGATCATTCACCATAAGATTCTTCCAAACTCTTCTGTTTCTTAGAGTTGTTATTCATTTTATCTTTCAACTCATTTATTCTGTCTTCAGCTGCTATTACTCTATTGGATAGGCTTTCCAGTGAGCTTTTCATTTTATTTACCAAGTTATTCAGTCCTGCTATTTCAGTTTGGAGTTTTCTGATTTCTATCTTCATATCCTCTTTATTCTTATTTGTGGATAGTTGAGCTTGATCCATGCTTTCTTTGAATTCTATGAGGACCATCCATATTTCTTCTTTAAACTCCTTGTCTGAAAGGTTAAATAGGTTATTGGCACTTTTCAGGTCATCAGAGCTGCCATCTTCATTCTCTACACATGGTGTTGGCCTGTGTTTTTTTCCATATTGTTACACCTGTAATGAGATGTTTTCTGCATGTTGTGTTAGCGTTCACTATGAGATGTCTGTGGCCACTGAGCAAATCTGAACAGCTGAGGTCATCTGGCTTCACCCTCCTGGTGTGGAGCCATCTTACCTCCAATCATGTAGCTTCCTCAGATGCTTCTAGGTGGGGTTGGTTTCAAAAGCCACAGTCTACTGTCAAGCCATATTAGTCAGGCGGCAGCTGATTGCAGTGGCATTTGGAGGCATCCTGAATACCTAATAATTTTTAATAATTGGTAAAATTTATTTTATATATACACTAAATATTACAGATGTATAATGTATATAAGTGAATAAATGACTAAATAATATAAATTTTGCATTATAGAATACATGCTGAATACTTCTTTCTATTAAATATTTAAATGTTTCTTACTTTTAAAATGTTTTTTCACAGAACTGGAGATAAATACTGTTTCACACTGGCTGACCTGGGTCTGGTCACCAGCATCTGATAGCAATTACTTTTTTGTTTATTTTTGGGCCACACCTGTAGGTGCTCAGTGTTACTCCAGGCTCTGTGCTCAGAAATCATTCCTGACAGACTTGGGGGACCATATTGGATGCTGGGAATCAAACCTGGTTAGCCACGTGCAAGGCAAACACCCACTGTGCTATCACTCCAGTCCCACTAGCAATTCTGAGTCAAGAATAACCCCTGCATGCTTTGTGTACTTCAGGGATCAACACAAACAATTACAAAAAAAAATTTTTTTTTAATGAAATTACAATTTTGGGACCAGAGGTACTTGCCTTGAATGCAGCTGATTCGGCTCTTTCTCCAGCCTTTATTTATGGCCTCAAGCTCTGCTAGGAATAATCCCTGAACAGAGTGCTGGGAGTAAAGCCCTGAACATTGTTATGTGTGTCTCCAAAACAAGAAATAAGTATTACATATTTTAAAAGCATTTTGATTTTAAAGTTATAGTACTTACTACTTTTCCCCATGATGGAAGTAATTTTCCCACTAAAACTGCAGAGATAATGACTACAAATATAGAATTTTACATATATATATATATAGTTGTTATTTGGAGAGTCATACCCAATGATAGTCAGAGCTTACTCCTGATTCTACACTCAGGAACTATTCCTGGCAAGCTCAAGAAATCATATGGGATGCCAGAGATCTAATCCCAGTTGACTGCATGCAAGACAAGTACTCTACCCATTGTGCTAACTCTCTGGGTCCATCTCATATATATTAAAAACCCATTTTGACAAATAAATAATAAATATTTTAATATTAAAATGTATCACAGAGACATAGTTGATTATAATATATTTATTTCCAGTAAATGAAAGCAAAATTATTAATAAAAAAGATAAAAATGGAAGTGAAGAAAGTTAAAAAATTATGTATTTCCAATGAAGTCATTAATACAGTGGCAGAAGGTTTAATTAGCTCTTGGTGTTAGTTGTTTATTATATTAAATTAGGGATCAGAGCATCAAACACATGAAGTAGTCCAGAAATTCAAAGCATAATTACTGATACTATGACTTTTACACTTTTAGGGGCAATGTACTTATCAGCTGCCAGCCTCCTGGAAGGAGGAATATATTGGGAACGGTGCCTGCACGAGCTCCAACAAGCCCTGGTGATGTCAGCCCCAAACCAGTGTGCCTAAAGTTTGGTCAGATTGGTGTTTCCAAAAAAATTGTAGAGGTTTAGTAATGTGGCAGGAATCAAAGGAAATGGTGACTGTGAGTGATGGAGGCAGTAGGCATGGCTTCTGCAAAATGGGGACTCAGCCAGCTTTGTGCTGTGTATGCCTGTGTACCCATGACTTTTTACAGCTTAGTTTATATCTCATTTAAGAAAAAAATAAGTTTATAGAGCTGGCTCAATTTGAACACGGTGACTGTCCAAGGAATATTTTTAAGTTATGTTTCTATAACAGTATCTTTCTGCCAAATTTTCTAATTTTTCATTATTATCTATGTTGACAGAACTGTCCAATCTATGTTTTATTTTCTTGGAATATTACAAACTCTTTATTTATTTGAAAGCTTTGCTATACACACAAATTAAACACGTCATAAAACTGACTATAACCAATGGAAAGTGACCATGAAATAGTATAACTGAAGATGAATGGGCTGAGGTTGTGTAATGAATGTCAGCAAACCTCTAGTATTATACCCTGACATTTCTATTCCTTTCATTTTTAAACTTCTATTCTCCTGACTCATTCAATCATGTGGCTTTTCTGATTTTATCTTTTTCCAATTTTAGCTACTAAATAAAGGTACAGAATTTACACTACAGCAAACTGACAATTTTTAGATAATTTTTATATGAACAAAATATTATTTATTTGAATAATTCAGGATTGACTGCAAATTTTACTTAATTAAATGAATGCCATGAGGCCTATGAGTTAGTACAGGGTTAAGGTACTTGCTTTGGTCTGAGAGTAAGGTGCTACACCAGGTTCTACTCATTCTATCTATATTGTCGCCCATGCACCATCAGGGATAATTCTTAAGCATAAAGCCAAGAATAGCCAGTGAACACTACTGGGTATGGTCCAAACCCTGCCTGCTTCCCCCAAAATGAGTACCATGGCATTTATAAATGTTCCTAAACATTGTCAGTTTGCCACCATCAAATAATATCATAATGCTTTTGCTCTTAGCAAATTAAAGAGTTAGAATTAATATTTTGACATAAAATTTCTTACTATTTTCCTAAGCAATATATTGATGCAGGGATTTTTGCAAGACTAATTATTATTTATTTAAGAGGGAGAAAGAATGGAGCAGGAAATGGTCTATTCTGACGGATCATTTAGCTTTTCCTCTGTGGAAAACAGGTCAGAGGGATCCCAGAAGGTCAGGTCAAGTCCCTCCACTGAGATACTTATCTTCTTAAATATTTTAACATGGCTAAATCTACCTTGATTTTATGTTTTATGTACTTTATATACTTTTTTTTTTGGCCACACCCATTTGCTGCTCAGGGGTTACTCCTGGCTAAGCGCTCAGAAATTGCCCCTGGCTTGGGGGGACCATATGGGACTCTGGGGGATTGAACTGCAGTCCTTCCTTGGCTAGCGCTTGCAAGGCAGACACCTTATCTCTAGCACCACCTCACCAGTCCCGTTTTATATATTTTCAAATCAAAGCCTTTTCATTCTGGCCACAAATGCTTCTTAGCAGCATTTATAGAAATATCATTTTTAATTTCTCTCATTTGTAACCAAATTATGATTTATTTAAATTCCTTATTATTTTTTAAAAGAGAAACAACAACAACAACAAAAAAAAAAACAACAAAATAGAAGCTCATTTTACAGTGAAGCTTTCAGGACATGGGAGTTTGACTCTTGGTAGAGGACCAGCAGGTCTGAGATCAGGAGTTCAGACCCTGACAAGGCCCTATGCGGCTGAGTGCCGTCCTGGCATCACCGCCATTATGATTTCGAGCTCCATGACAAGTTTGTAACCTGCTGTACACTGAAACCAAATTTTAAGAGCACAAATTCATGTATGTGACTCAAGGACATTGAAACAACAAAAGGAAGGAAAAGGGGCACCTTAAAACTAAAAAGTTTTAGAAAAATTTTTTTCAGAATATTTTGTTTCCACTAACTGATCACAGCTTATAGTCATAGCTTCTTCATATGAACCAAATACCTTCACTCTTTGATGTCATGATTTAGCCACACAAAAAGGAACTTATACTTTGTAATAAATATGATAGTGGTAATGTTCTCCCTGACAGTTTTATAGCTACAAATTTTAAACATCTGGTCCTATACTCAGAGATCACTCTTGCTGTGCTCTGGGGAGTTAGTGCTCTAACTTGAGTTGACCATGTGCAAATGAGGCTGGTAAAGTAGATCCCAAGATGTAGAGTTGCTGGTGAGGTCAGAGTCACTGGAAGTAGAAGTCACTGGTGTGATCAAATCTCAGGTGAGTAGATCACTTACGAAGAAGCATCCACCAGCCACTTCCGAAGAGTAACTCAGTTTATTATAGATGGGGAAGGGAAATTCGTATTAGGGAGAAAAAGATGTGGACTCTACCAGCAATGGGTAGGATGTGAGAGAGGATTACAACAGGGTGTATGCTTCTGTGTATAGGGAAGGCTAGGGGGCTAGGGAAAGCAGGTGTGTGCTCTGGATGTTAAAACAAGGTGTGTTTTTCAACCTATATGGAAAACACACCTTGTTTTAACATCCAGAGCACACACCCTGCTTTCCCTAGGCCCCTAGCCTTCCCTATACACAGAAGCATACACCCTGGTGATGGAATGTTGCACTGGTGATGGGGGGTGTTCTTTACATGACTGAAACCCAAACACAATCATGTATGTAATCAAGGTGTTTAAATAAAAACAAAACAAAACAAAACAAAAAAACAAGGTGTGCGCTTAAGGTGATTAGCTGCAGCCACGTATAAGGCGATCGCCCTACCTGTTGTACCATCTCTCCAGTCCCTATTGAGAACTTGAGTTCCCTTGACTTGGTTATCTATTTTCTCAGATTGAGGAATATATTTTCTATTATTTATTCTTATAAAAATTTTGCATATTTCTATTTGCTCCCTTTCTGAAATCCCTCTGATGTTAATGTTTCTTCTAATTGTAACTATAATTGTTTTTCTTCATTTTGATGGCCTTTATCTTTTAAAATGATTTTTTATTACTGAGATCATCGATTTTTATAAACTTCTCATGAGTTGTCTGTTGTATTCTTTAGTTTGACTAATGTATTTTTTTAGATTTGTGTTTTCCCTGTGGACTTTTCTCACACTTTGTCTTTGTTAAAGATCTCTTCTATATGGGGCTTGAGCACAGCAGCAAGGGTGTTTGCCTTGCATGTGGCTGACCTGGGTTTAATCCTTTACATTTCATATGGTTCCCCAAATTGCCAGGAGTAATTTCTGAGTACAGAACTAGGAATAAACTCTGAGCACAGTTGGGTGTAGCACAAACTCCTAAGCCTTCCCCCAAAAAATATCTCGTCTATTTTTTATTCTTATTTCTGTGAGCATCATTAAGATCATTGACTTGCAGTCTTCTTAGGTAGCTTGCAAAATGGTTGCTTTTGGACTTATTTATAAGGTCTTGTCATCCACCATCAGTGTGGGTGAATTATTTCTTCTCCTTTATGTCTGGAGATTTGGAGAACCATATGCAAGTGAGTGGATCTGAGCAGAGACCAAAGGCTCTAGAAGGAGAGTACTTTAGAGGTTCTTGTACACTGTTTGAGAGGGCCTAAATATTTATCATAACTTTACAGTTACCTATGTCCAACAGTTCCCAGATTCTGTGGTTGTATATATCTGGGTGGTGTTGAGAGAAATTGTGCCAGGATGTTTCAGAGGAGGATGGAGTGTCAATTTTTTCTGGTAAATATTTTTATTTCCTGAGACTACAAGGAAGGGGTCACATTAGTAGAGAGGGCTCCTGATTACTTTATTACACTATGGAAAGTACATGGCTCTAATTAAAGTTCCCTTTAAAGAAGCTGAATATATATACAGTCAGTAAATGAGTGTTTGTCAAGGAAAAACATTCCTGTTACTGGTTTTGCTGTTATTTAGCTAATTTTACGAGTAGTGGATAGAGCTTTCCTTGAGAACTTTTCCACAAGCCTGTAACTATGGAGAATGAGATTCAATATGGCAAGCAGCACTGTTATCAAGAAAGTCAGAAACATCATGATGGTGCTAGTCAGTGACTTCCACCCCTGTCTGTGCATGATAGTTTCTTGACTCCCATTCTAGTGTTCCACATATATCATCATGGTTTGAGGTTCTGGGTATTGGGTGGTTCCTACCATCTTACTCTCCAGGGTAAATGTCTATATGTAAGAAACTTATCACTTGCAGCTTGTTGCTTTGTTTTAAGATTTTTTTCTTAGTGATAGCATCTGTCTCCCATTAGCTCAGTGTAGAAACTTTGTTTATCAAAGCTTACCTTTTATTTTTGTTTGTTTTGTGTCTTTGGTTTGGTCTTTGGGCCACACCTAGTAATGCCCAGGAGTTATTTCTGGCTCTACATTAATGAGTTACTCCTGGTAGTGCTCTCAGAACTGTAAGGGATGCTGGAGATCAGCTGCCTACAAGGCAAAATGCCTTATCAACTGAACTAGCCTCTGGCACTAACTTAATTTCTTAAGTTAAAGCTTTGTACTTTTAAATTTCTTGTATTTACTTTGGTTCTTCCATATAAATTTGGCTCAATCTCTATAACCTTTTTTTTTTACAGTCTCAGATTTTATATTTTGTGTCTTGTGCTTACTATTGGAATGGTATTTACCAAATACTGACTTATACAAGCATTTATAGGAATAGAGATGAAAAGGACAGTATCAGTTTAGTGATAGTTTTTCAAGCCTAAGTCTCCCTAAACTCAACTCTCTAATAATTTCTATGGTGATCACTTTATTACTGATAGTTTTACTCTGAAGACTAATGTTTTAATGAAGTGTGGTTTGATGGACTTTGGGTAAACTCTGTGGTAAGTGAAGAGACCTGATCAAAAATGAAAGAGATATTAAATAGGATCTTTGGCTTACAATTTGAAGTATTTAGAACAACTGGATGAGAAAATACAATAGAATAAAGGAGTATTAACCTGGGCCTCAGAGTATAGGGAGGAGAGGAAATCAATTGAGTGAGGCAATAGAGAGAGAAGAGATTGATGAGAAGGAACAGCAAACAGGGACCAGGGTCAAGGGGATTCAAGTACATAAGAGATATTAAGGAATGATAGAGCTAAATATGTAAACCACAGAGTGCACAACACTGAAATCTTGAGACACATACTGTAATAACCAAGATTTAAAAGATGCCTATCAAGATGGGATGGAAAGTAGGAGAGGAAGCACTCATGGAGGGAGTTTGACACTGGGGGCAGGATCAGTGTAGAACATTGAATGTCAAGCATGAATAGCTTTGTAAATTACAATGCTATAGTGAAATAAAATTCAAAACATATAAATAAATTTGAATGTAGAAAAATTTTCAGTCTTGCTTAGTTATCTAAATATAGTAAAAGATTCTTTTGAAGATAAAACTACATTTATGTAAGACTAATCAGTTAATCTTCAATTTCTAATTTGAGTATTTTTTAATTTACTTAATTTATTATAAGATAAAGTTATTAGTTTAAGTCTTCAAAAGTTGAAATAAAGCATATTTAGTCTAGAAGCTCAGATTTAGAAATAAGAGAAAATAAAACTAATATAAGAAATTACACACATCTTACATGTATTTAAAAGCTTTGAAGATTTAACACTAGTTCCTAGTCTAGGTCACGTTTTCCAGTTATTATAATTGATTATTATGGTTTTTCAGTTATAGTCATTACAACTTCAATGAAAATTTTGATATTAATTATTTATATTTTAGTTATTTTTAATAATTTTTTCATGATATATGCTTTACTAAGTTTTCACAAAACCACATGTGGAATTAAGTAATACAAAGTATCTTGTCACTTGCAGAAATAATTTTTATTTCACTTTTAATTAATGTTGACTCGTTTCAATTAAGTGCTTAAATTTGTCTTTAAGCTGATGGCTTTAGAAGTATAAACATCTGGGGCCGGAGAGATAGCATGGAGGTAAGGCGATTTGCCTTGCATACAGAAGGACAGTGGTTTAAATTCTGGCATCTCATATAGTCCCTTGAGCCTGCCAGGAGCGATTTCTGAGTGTAGAGCCAGGAGTCACCTCTGAGCACTGCTGGGTGTGACCCAAAATACCAAATACCAAAAAAAAAAAAAAAAAAAAAAAAAAAAAAAAAAAAAAGAAGTATAAACATCTAGAAGGATACTATTTAAAAGCAAGGTTTATGAAATAGACAGAGGGCAATATCTTGAAGATAATGTTACCATATTCACAATGCCTCTTTCAATATTTTCTCCAGCATGTTTAGATAAAGGTAGACCAATGCTAGTAGTGAAGATCAGTCACTGAAAATAAACGTTAAGAAAAGGCAGACATTATTAATTGTATTAAACAACCAATCATCCTTTTTTTTTAAAAATTGGAATTTGTAGGGGTTGGAGTGGTGGCACAAGCAGTAGGGCTAACCTAGGATTGACCGCAGTTCCTTCCCCCAGGGTTCCATATGGTCCCCCAAGCCAGGAGCAATTTCTGAGCCCATAGCCAGGAGTAACCCCTGAGTGTCACCGGGTGTGGCCCAAAAGGAAAACAAAATTGGAATTTGTAATAATTCACTTTTCTCTTGAACTTACTTTCCTTAGTTGCAAGAAGAAAGAATGACTTGGGTCCTAAGATATTTTAAAGAGCTAACATTCCTAGAAAAATAGTAAATTTTATTATTTCCTCTCTTATAGACTTACTGCTTATCAATTTATCAACTTTGTCCATAAAATTGCTAAAATATGAAAACATGGTTATGTTTTCCATGTTAAAATGAGTTTAATAATTCTAGGGCCTGTTCCTTGCATTAATGCCTAAACAATCTTTGAAATATTGCTTCATGTTAATATAGGCTGAATTATAGCCTATATTATAAAGCCTATAAACTATAAATCCACTTATTTATTACCACATTATTTATATACAGAGTAATTACATGGAAAGGACTGTGATTAGTGACCAAAATTCTTTCTTTCCTTTCATAGGTAAGTGTTATTGAAGCTTTTAAAGTCAGAACACAGTTTATAGAATATGTCAGTTTAGGTTTTTCTGAATTTTTAGGGGAAATGGGAGCAGACCTGGCTATACTCAGGGCACATTTATGGCATTGTGCTCAGTTACCAATTCTGGCAGGCTTGGAGGTCCATATGGGTTGCAAGGATCAAACTAGTTTGATGCCTATATGGTGAATACCATACCATTGTATTATTCCTCCAACCCATCATAGCATAGACTCGACATGGAGAAGTGATTTCTATATTCAATTTTTATATGGAAGAGCCTAAGAATAATTTTTTTCAATCCAACAGATACTTAACTTCAAAGTAATGCAAAGAACTCACCTACCTCAGTTTTCTGATCATAATAAATTATTTTTGTCTTCACAATCATCATCAATCATCAATACCTCAAAGTATTCAAAGAGGAATGTAATATTGGGAATAGTAAAACACAACATTTGTTTCTCTGGGCATGCATCAACTCTTTTGAAAGAATGTTCAGTGGTCATGACTCGGGAGCCTTCAAAATTATATTCCTTATTAAGATGAAATAAGAACTAGAGAGTCTGTTAACAACAAAAGAAAAAACACCAGAGTTGTAATGTTTGCTTTTGTGCCACTGACTCATTAAGTTCAAACAGTGTCTAACTTTTGTCTGCTATCCACATATCTTAGTTAAAAGACAAAGTGAGAAAAATGTTCCAGCTTCACACTCTGAGTGTTGGAGAACTGCTGAGATCCTTCTTTAGCAATATTTTCTTTGTGCTCCTGAGAAAACAGATTTTTAATAAATATTTTGTGTTATTGCACCTTTGTACAAGAAGACAGGAATTCTTTTCCACTTTTACTGTGTTCATTATATAAAGTCACAGTTCACATTTGGAATCTGCAACATGCATGAGATTTTAATTGATCTAAGAATCCTTTCTACTTTTCTTACAGATTTAAGACAAGCCTGTGGATTGGCTTTAAATTGGGAAATTGACATCTCTGTGCAATTGAATTAGGAGGCAATTCTGTAGAAACTCAAATCAATGAATGATTCAGCTTACAAGGGCATACTTGTGGACAACGCTATAGAGGGGTAGGTGTTATGTGACTGCAACCTGGAAAAGAAGGCAGAGAATATCTCAGAGTACAGAGAGAAAGTGAATAATGGAAAATGAAACATGTAAAGTGAATGATCTCAAAAGTCACATGGATGTAAAACACTAGACATGCTTACATTTTCTAGTAGTTTGTGTCTGAAAGAACAAGAGTTAATGAAGTGGAAGTGATAGAAGGCGGTGACTAATTAACGCCAGATTTTAGAAGTGAATTGTGAATTAATATTTCAATAATACCACACAACTATGAAATAGTTATGAGTTCTTGGTTCCTCTTTGCTAAGAATCAAAGCAGGGTCAGAAGACAGAATAACTTGGATCATTCTGGAATAACTTAACTCTGAAATCCCTGTCGAGTGTGATGAGAGAGTGATTCATGTGTTTGCACTCCTCTTGCACTCCACTATTTTGTTCTTCTCTCTATCTCCTGTACCCCTTATTTTGATGGCTAGAATAGCAGTCGCAACCAAGTCCTTGGTGTTTGTAGCAACTCTCTGCAAAGGTCGCAGTCTGAGTTTGTACTACTCTGATATGTGCTCTGATGGTCTTATGCTTGGTTCTTGGTTCATGTACTCCATCAGTTTTCTTAAGGTTTCACAGACTCTTATTTCTTGTTTCCTCCCCAAATTTAACTCTGATGATGCCAGAGATGCCCCAGTGAATCCGTGGCTCACTCCTGAATGTGGTTTAACACCAATTTCAGCGCAGCACCAACAGACTTCTCTGGTGAACTCTGAATTCCCTTAAGAAGTAGAATCCTGAAGGCTGCTTTCCAGACATGGTGTATAGATCTGGATTCTTGGGAAAACAATTTTAATAAATGCTGGTGCTTAGAGAAGTTGGAGGAGAACATAAGAACAAGAAAAGCATACCGAAATGTTCTGAAGAGAGAGCTCTAATAATAAGCATCGGTGGTAATTGAGCACCTTCAAAAATCCAAGAATAAGTAGGTCATATTTCCAGTATTCTTCTAAATTATATATTTTTCATTCCTAGCACTTTGCATTTTTTTTTCTAGTTTGCCTTAGAACTTTTTGGACCATGGCAGGATAACAGGATATTACAGATGAAGAAACAGGAAAGTTTCATCATGGTCACATGGCGAGAGAGGGGGGGGGGGAGAGGAGAGAGAAAGAAGAGAGGAGAAAGAGAGAGGAGTGAGGAGAAAGAGAGGAGAGAAAGAGAGAGAGGAGAGAGAAAAGAGGAGAGAGTGAAGAGAGAGAGGAGAGAGAAAGGAGAGAGAGGCGAGAGGAGAAAGAGTAGAGAGAGGAGAGGAGAGAGGAGAGAGGAGAGGGAGACAGAGAGAGAGGAGAGAGGAGGGATAGAGAGAGGAGAGAGGAAAGAGGAGAGAGGGGAGAAAGTAGAGAGGAGAGAGGTGAAAGAGGAGAGGAGAGGAGAGAGGGGAGAGAGGAGAGAGTGAGGAGAGAGGAGAGAGAAGAGAGGAGAAAGTAGAGAGAGGAGAGAGGAGAGAGACAGGAGAGGGAAGAGAGGAGAGGAGAAAGTAGAGAGAGGAGAGAGACAGGAGAGACAGAGACAGAGAAAGACAGACAGACAGACAGACAGAGTCAGAACGTGAAACAGCAGGGAAAGAGGATTCCAAATGAAAGTCTTTCTCCCCCATCCAACCCCGGAGTCCCGACCTGTTCTGCCAACGGCCCAGAAGTCCGGCAGGATCACCCCCTCAGCGGCCAGGCAACCCCAAACAGCTGGGGCAAGCATCAGGGGGTGGCCCTGACTTCGGGAACGAGACCGTCCCAGAATCCGGACGGGGGCTCCCGGCGGGGCAAAAAGGGGCGAGGGAGGCCCCGGCTAGGACCAGAGTCAGGAGGTGGGGACGCCTCTGGGTCGCGAGGCTCAGAAAACCGGCGGCCGAGCATCCCCTCTCTTTGCGGGCCCCTCGCCTCGCCTCGCCTCGCCTCGGCACGGTCCCCTCGGCACCCCGACCGCCCCTGCTCCCCGCCTCGCCGTCTCGGGGACCGCACGGGCTCCCGCGTTCCCGCGCCGCCCGTCGAGTCGCGGGGAGGGAGTCCGCGAGAGCCCGGGACGGGGACGGGACGGGGCCTGGGACGAGGACGGGGACTGGGACGGGGACGGGGACCGGGAAGGGGACGCGGACGGGGACGGGACGGGGCAGGGCGCGGGGTCCGCCTCTGTGCGGGCGGGCGGGCGGGCGGGGCGGGCGCGGGGCGGGCCCAGACGCAGCCGGTGCCCGCGGGACGGCCCGAGGCGCCCGACCGAGGCAGGATGCGCGGCCGGCCGCTGCTCGCGCTCCCGCTGCTGCCCCTGCTCCCGCTCCTGCTCCCGCTCGGGGGGCCGCTGCCCGCTGCCCCGGCCCCCGCGGCCGGCTGCCCGGGCGCCCCGCTGCCCCACCGCGCGCTCCTCGACGCCGCGGGCCAGTACTGGCTGCGCTGGGGGCCGCGCGGCGCCCGCCTGGCCTTCCGCCTCGAGGCGCGCACGGCCGGCTACGTGGGCCTCGGCTTCTCGCCCTCCGGCTCCATGGCCGCGGCCGACCTCGTCCTGGGCGGGGTGGCCCACGGCCGCCCCTACCTGCAGGTAAGTCGCTCGGACCCCGCACCCTCCGCCCCGCCGCCCGCCCGCCCGGGCGCCCCGCGTGGGAGCCCGCCGAAGGCGCCGGCCGCCGTGTCCCCGGACCCTCCCCGCGCCCTCCCCCGTCCGTCCGGTCCTCCCCAGTCCCCGGGAACTGGATGGAGCTCCGGAGGGCCGGGCCACTTTGGAACTCTATTGTCCCTGCTCGCCCAGCTCCGAGTCCCCGCCACGACCGCCCCCATCTCTCTCTCTCTCTCTCTCTCTCTCTCTCTCTCTCTCTCTCTCTCTCTCTCTCTCTCTCTCTCTCTTGCTCTCTCTGTCTCTCTCTCTCTCAGCTCTCTCTCTTCTCTCTTCTCTCTTTCTCTTTTCTCTCTCTCTCTCTCTCTCACTCTACTCAGAATTTTATATTCTTCGGCACTTCAATTCTTACACACACACACACACACACACACACACACACACACACACACACACACACACACACACACACACACACAAATTACCTGCCTCCCCTTCCCCTGCATCCTTGAATGGGATAGACAGGACAGGGAACCTTGCTTAGAGAACCAACGGGTCCGGCCTCAGGGAGGGAGGTCTCTTGCTCTGTACATGGAGAAATCTCGGAATTTCCCCCATCATGCACATTCGTCTCCCCACTCCACCCCACCCCGCCCGAGACTGTGCTCAACCGCCCCATCCAAGACTTCAATGAATCAGAATCCGATTAGGAGCAACATTTAGATTCTGCGAAGCTACAGTCCCGGGGCACAGTCCCCTTAAAGTGCCAAGATTGTTACTTGGATAGCCAACAGAGACGTTTGACAGCTGCTACTTGGCCTGAAGGAATAGAGATAGGACTCCTTCACAGAGGTCATTATGTGGAAGGGAAGTCATTGGGCATGGACCAGCGAGATCAGGCGGTTAAGTTTTCTGGATATCTTTATTTGACTCTGACCAACTTGGAAACCATCCCCGTGATCAAAGATCATGATGATTGCATACTATTTTCGACATATCAAAGCTCATCCAGACAAAAGTACATTCAGATGAAAACTCTTAGATTTGGCTGGTGCTAAAAGGCATGCGTGATTCTAAATGTATGTTTCCCGTGAATTCAGACCGTTTCTCAGAGATTTTATTTCTTTTTGTTCGTTGCTGCTTGTGGGGCCACACCTAGAAATGCTTAGGGCTTAATCCTGATTCTACACTCAGTAATCACTCCTGGCAGTGCTGGAGGACCATTTGGAACGCCAGGGATTGAACCCAGGTTCCTGTGTAAAGCAAGCGCCCTACCAACTGTACTATTGTTCTGTGCTAAGTAACTTCATTCTTGACTTCTAAGTTGGAGTTTCACAAAGTTCTGACTGAGATGCTATCAAATTTGGACCAGAATTATGTGCTGAGGTATGAATTTTGGCTTGAAACAAAGAAAATCACAGGAATAAAAACTTCAAAACCAGCTGCTGTCTTTTTTTGCCCATAAATTAATTCTATCCTCCCCAAATACATGTTATAAAAAACTCCAATAAAATGAAGTTTTATGAGGTTTATAGTACTCTTGAAATTACCGATAAATAAATTTTCTTCTGCTGCATAATATTAGATGCCAGATTTGTAATCCAAAAATCAGGCCCCAAGTAAGACCTAACCAGCTGACTAATTTAAGTCTTGTATGAAGTGACATTGATAACACCTTATTTAAATATGTATTTTGGATAATTCTTTGACTTTTTTTTTCAATGGGAAAGGTAAGATATTCCTTAACTATTCTTGTATGCTTCGTTGAAGGGGGGAAGGCATAATCATACTATAGATCATCATAAAACAGGACTTAGTTACAAAAGACTTGATAGTGTTTTTCACAAGTGAGTCATTTCTAGAAAGCCCTGGTAATGTTAAAGGAAATGAAACACTAGTCATAGAATCCCGTTTTAACATGTCAGAGTGTTCTACCACTGACAACATTTTCATGCTTCTGGTGATTCTTCATAGACATTGCATGAGAGTATGTTAAGTGGGTTTTGATTGGTTTGGAATCATCAAACTTTTAGTGAAATATTTCATGAATAAATACCATATGATATAAATCTTTGAGAGGGACACTATCATAGTATACATGATAAGCAAGAAGTAGGAATTTATCCTCTATTTTGTTTCCTAGGAAAATAATATTCATTTTTCATATAAAAGAATAGTTATTTACTTAGTTATCAACATTCCTTATTCAATTATTTTAGAACATTCAAAGCAAAATAAAACTATGCTCACAGCTAAGTAGAAGATAACCTTAAAAACTAATTTAAAGAGAAAAAACTTTGAAAATAATGAGAAATAAAAATTTTCAGTCCCAACTAGGTTATCCAACTTGGGGGATTGTATTTAAATTTGTTTTGCTAGAAATAATTCGAAATTCTTCAAATATCTTGTGATAAGAGCATGTAAATAACTGTACCAGAAATTAAAATTCTTAATCATGGGAACCCATGTACTACAATACTGAACCCAGTGCTCCTGCCAGCCCTTTGAGCCATCTCCCCAACCCTGGTTAGCCATTCTTACGCCTATAGCAAAGTTCTCTGCTTGTTGTTACAAGGGGTCCCCGGCAATTGCCAGAGATGAAACTTTCTCTGACCATTTTGTACCACTCTGTCCTTTCTGGAGATACTTTTGCAAGTCACATATAATCAGGTATGATTGAAATAAAAAAAAAAATAGAAGAGCAGTGTTACTGAAAAGTAAAATCCCTTGCCAGTAAAATATCTATGGGATAAACTGTCAGTTTACACCTGGGAAAATGTTCCTCTGGGCTGTTGTCACCAGTTGCTATGAGGTCTTTCACAAAATTGCCAATACTTGGATGGGAAGGTATCTTTCCTCTAGTCTTGGTTTTTGAAAAGCCCTCAATTTTCTCAGTGAATGAACTCAAGTCTCACTTCCCTGATGGATTCCTTTTCCTTGTACTTTGCCCCTTTTTGACACAGAGCAATCCCACCCCCACTGAGCCACTTAGCAACTGTGAGTCCCCATTTGAGGCAAGTAATCCGCGTTGATGAATGCCTAGTTTGTGTGAGTTAGAGAAGAGAGCACCATTGTTGGATGTGCCTGTTGAATTTGCACAAAAATTGATTCACTCTTCCTTTGGGGGTATAAATCGCCAGTGAATAGAGGCTGAAACATATGTCATCATTCGTTACATCCTTGCTTGCTGGCTTTCTCTAAAACTGAAGCCTTTCTATGAGGAGAAGTAAGTCTTAGGCAGCACAAGGTAATTGCTGCTGAACTGCTCGCTGAGGAAGTGCTTGGAGCTGATTGGAAATGGCAGAAAACAGGGCGCATTCTTTGTGGTTAATGATGTGCTTCCTTAAAGTGCACCCCAACTAAGGGCAACAAAGAAATGTTTGGAAAGCAAATGGGAAAGCTGTAAAGGAAGGATGAAGAGAGCGTGCAACACTGACATGCTTAGCTGAGGCTTTATTAAGAGATATGTATAAATCAGACTATGTCCCCCAGTTTTCAGCTAAGGAAGGGACCTCTCCCAAGTTTTAGGCTTTGTACATTAGTAAGAAAGGCATATGTGCCAGTGTAATGTTTGAACACACGATGCAACTGGTAAGCTGTGTAGTTCTCCCAGGAAGGGCAGATGATTTCACAATGCCACCCTGAGGAAGTGGGCAGAACCAAGTACCAAAGGAACAATGTACCTGAATTTACAAACAGTTCAAGCCTTCAGGCAAGCAATGGTGCATTTCTGGATTCTTACAAGGCACAGCAAGAATCCACTTCAAAGAAAGGGAACTGTGGTTTATTAATTTATCATTTGTAATAAAGCACTATTAAAAACAAGTTGTTGGCAAAGGATATGAGCTACTATGCCTCACCATGTTTCTGAAAAAGTGTATTTCATGCGTTAAAAAACCCATATAAACCTGTGCATATAATTGTTTCGAAGAAAAAAATTGCTCATTGAAAAACTAGCTGCCCAAACAAAGAATCTTTTTTTAAATTTTTTTTATTTTTAATTATGAGAACAAAGATGCAAAGAAAGAGGACAAGTTAAAGTTACAGAGAAAGGACAATCACTCATAACATAATTCTCAGAAGAAGTCCCCTTGCTGATATCTTAACTTTGAACTTTCAGCCAAAGAACATTAAGATAAAAAAACAGAATCCATGTACAATTACTTTGTCCCTCAAGTCCCCAGATTGTAACACATTATATTTCTTAACAGCACACAAGGCAATCTAAAGTCATAAAACTTACGTAACCCCTTAAACATTAGAGGCATAGTATTTTTTACATTTCCATGTACATGCATATTAGCTTAAGTTAACCTCAAATTTTAAGTGGTTTTTTTTTAAGGATTAGAGTCAAAGGAGCACAGTAAAAATGGTGTTAGAGTGGCAATTATTGTTTGCATAGGCCCACCAAAATATGAGGGGAATGGAAAAAAATAACCTTGGCCTAAATATAAAGAGACCCAACCCCTGAAGTTTCCTGGCATAAGACCAACTCTAGGCTCCAGGCAAGCTAGATCGTCCAATCCAAGACATTGTCTGTAGTGCCAACACACTTTTATTTTTCACATAGTCTCTGTTGTTGGTATCATGTTTCTGTATTAAATATCCTGGAATCTGCATATCGTACATTGAAGTCAGGATGTGGAGCATCCTCTTGTTTCACCTCACCTTTAAAGGGCAATGCAGAGAGCCCTGTCCTGAAAGCAGGTTGTTGTTGTTGTCAAGTCTTCTCAGTGTTAAGGGAAGTCTCTTTTGAGCAGGTCGATGTCTGAGCAGTGGTAGGGTCTTCCGTGGTAGAAGATTGCTTCCAGGTGATGTTATAGACAAACCTGGATGTTTTGTGGATGGCTTTCCTGGTTCAGGGGTGAATGGAAAATGCCCTTTCTTCTGAGGCTTGTGCCAGGTCATTATGTCAATGTTCAGGGTGTAAGGCCCCTTTGCACTACAAGATTTGAGTGTTCCAATCTCTATTAGATAGGATCTTATTTATATGTATAGTATTTTCCCATTTTAATGTGCCTATGCAAAAAAGGAGCAATGCCACATGGTGTTATTGGCGCATATGGGGGCCATAAGAACAAGTCCAACAATCCCCATGACATGGTTCAATCATAAGCATTAAACTGGGGGACTCTTTCAACAAAATTCCTTGTTGAACAGCTCATAAAGAGAAGATAAAAAGTGGTTAGAATCGTCACTGTATAAGAGAATATATAGTAAGACTTACAGCTGTCAGAGAAAAAACACAAAATATTCGAAAGAAATATGTGTCCATTTTATGTCTTTTGAAACAGTTTGGGGTTGTCACACACAATGCACGACTTTGGTCTGTGATTAGGATTGTGCAATACTGAAGTTAAAAAGAGTAATGTGGGTTAGTGATGTCAAACCAAGAATCTTGCAAAAATAATTCCACAGGGATAATTTTCATTTATTGTCTTGGAATTTTACATTAAGAGCTATAAAAATGATGTTTGGATTAAATTTAATTTGCTATTATTTTTCTTATTTCTTTAAGGTAGTAAAAAATTTCGGTAAAATCTTTAAGCAGATTTTACTTTTATACATTTCATGTTGACATTTTGTGTAATTACTTAAAGCTCTCAGACACTTAGAGTTTGGTGTGGGAGATTGCTCAAGGGATTTAGGGTGCTGAGCCTCAGATTTGAGCACTGCCAGCCACAACCTTAGAAAAAAGTAACCCTTTCACCCCCACACCACAAGGTGTGCCCAAACCCCCAGATAAAGAGCTCAGAGTTTAAACTTATCACCCTCAAAATTCCTAGACTGTCCAACTCTTCAATTTCAGGGATGAAAGCTGAGTCTGGCTCAACTCGTGACTGCACAGAGGCCATACAAGCAGCAACCTACATCATTTCTCCCCCCCCCCGGCATATTGAGGTAGCTTATCTAAAATATATGTTCTAATAGTCGTCCTCTTGGATAGTGAAAGAACCTATATAATAGAATCTTAGATTTACAGTAACTTGAAACATTTATAATATCTAATAAAATGCATTTAAAACAGATAATTTCTTTATAATTTTGTTCTTTTATACATGTTCTAGATAGAAATTTTATGATATATTTCATCTATGAAATTGTTATCATTATTGCAACAAGTTTTGAAGGTGTATTATCTCATGTACTTTTCACAATAGCTAACCAAGACTATTAGCTCTAAATCACACAGCATGGGAATCATCTGTGATATTCTTTTTTTCTTTTTTCTTTTTTTGGGTCACACCCAGCAGCACTCAGGGGTTCCTCCTGGCTCTATGCTCAGAAATCACCCTGGAAGGCACCGGGGACCATATGGGATGCCGGAATTTGAATCACCATCCTTCTGCATGGAAGGCAAACGCCTTACCTCCATGCTATCTCTCCGGCCCCTCATCTGTGATTTTCATGTAACTTAATAGTACTCTCCTAATAGATAACATCTGAATATTCCTTATTTCCTTTAACTGTTATTTATTGAGTATATATTGGCCATTTATCCATGCTGAGAATATATCATTGAGTATGATGAGATCAGTGGTATTGTTCATTGGTAAAATCAGATTATATTTTGGTCGGTGGAGGGGAGAGATATAGTTCTGTGTTTAAAGGTCAAGCTTGTGCCAGACCCTGAGTTTGATGCCAGACTGTACACTGCTCCACTTGATACGGAGGGATACTGGGAAGATCCTTATATATATATAAATAATAAAATAGGGTAATGTGAGAAGGGACAACTGGTGGCTATTTCTGATTAGGATGCTATAATCAAACCGGGAAGGAAAGCCAGTACTCTAATGTTTTAAGGTGGTCTTTTGAAACTAACTATAGAGTTTACAATTTAAAATATGATGTAGTATGAAGAAGATTACCTGGCATGGGCATCAAAGAGTTCAGTAGACGTGGGATATGAGAAACTGCCTACACAGAGGAAATATAATTAATGTTTTTTTCAAACATGTCTGAGCCACATAAACTCTCATTTCTAATTCTCAGGCATTGTTTTACAGATGTTTATTAAGCTCAACTAGAGTTTTTGAGCTTTTTTTTTTTTTTTTTGGTTTTTGGGCCACACCCAGTGACACTCAGGGGTTACTCCTGGCTGTCTGCTCAGAAATAGCTCCCGGCAGGTACGGGGGACCATATGGGACACCGGGATTCTAACCATCCACCTTTGGTCCTGGATTGGCTGCTTGCAAGGCAAACGCCGCTGTGCTATCTCTCCGAGCCCAGTTTTCGAGCTTTGATCTAAAGACTTGATAATTTTATAGATGGTTCTTTCTTAATATAAGTGTAAGTGTGAGTTTGTTTTTCTTTTTCCTTTTATTTGATTAATTTATTTATTTTTGTATTTTTGGGCCACACACGGTGGCGCTCAGGAGTTACTCCTGGCTCTGTCCTCAGAAATTGCTCCTGGCAGGCACAGAGGATGCCGGGATTTGAACTACCATCAGTACTTTATTAGCTGTGTGCAAGGCAAACGCCCTACTGTTGTGCTACCTTCCCCTTGTCCCCCTTCATTTATTATGCTCAGTGTTTTTTTTCTCAGCATCAATAATATTAGAAAGTTTCTAAAGGACTGTGCAAAGCTAGATCTACTATGAGGGCTATGTTTTATTGTTCAGGCAGTTATTAAACTAAAGCTGAAATTTCTCCCAACAAAAGTCTGACACTTATACAGGAAATTCATGGTAGATAACACTGTGGGGACATTGGAACCTCCACATACCTTTTGGATGAAATAACAATGGGTAAATGTTATGTTATAGTCCAGTGATGAGTAGGCCAACCTAACACAGAACTGAAAACTGGGACTGCTACTTCCCATGTCTGAAGTTCTGAATTTTTTTCTGTATGTTACAATCACTTAGAAGGGAAATCTTACTAAAATCCCCAAACTGGACAACTCCTTTCCTAGCTTATTGCATTTAAATTGCAATTTTTAGGATGTGGACACAGCTATTAGTGTATTTTTCGAGTCTCATGGTTAATCTATGTGCAGACAAGTTAAGCTTGATGTGGTCAGGCTCTTTGATAGTAATCATGTGATTTCTTTATGGTCAACCTACAGAAGCTTGGAAAATTCCAGAGAGGAAGCCAGGTTTTGCTGGAGGTTCATAGTGACTATTTGAAGTTTGAGGCAGAGCTAGCATATGCTTGGATGTTTAAGATTGCTTGATAAAAGTAGAAAATAAAGCAGGTTTTTCTGAAATGGAAATATTTCTGAGATGAGCTTAAAGAAGTTGTTAAAATTATAAATATTCTCTTGAATTTACATGTAGAAAGCAGAGCAGCAATTAAATTGAAGTAGAAGTGTTTTTTAAAAAAATGCTGCACCCAACTCTAATATGATATCCTGACAACAAAGAAAATGGGAACAACTTGACCTAAGAACAGGTTATCCTACCTCACCAGCTAACGATAAGACAAAATCAGAAGACTTGTCACCCTTTGGTCAGTCCAAAAGCCAAGACCGCAATTTACAGATGACTAGCTGCTAGAATCAAGACTGGACTGAATATATCTTGAGACCAATAAAAAAGCCCTAGTCTAGGGTTTGAAATACAACCCGCACAACAACCATGATCCCCAGTTCCAAGTGTCAGGCAGAGACAATCCCAAAGGAATGGGGCTTCTGGAAACACAATGAAAGACGCTATCCTTGGTTCCATCCCAGGATCAGTGCAAAGACCAGGACCACCAAACACAGAAGATGAATTAAAGTGACACTAAGGGAACAGAACTTCTAGAACCACAAAGAAAGACTTCATCATTAGTTCCACTCCTGGACCTGTGCAGATACTGAGATCTCTAGATACAGAGGTCTTATCTCATCACCCAGGATGGAGCAGAAGTTTTCCAAACACCATGAAAGCACCACCGGTAGAGTAAATGAACCTGAATGGAGCCTATAGTTAATCCCTTGACAATATAACCCAAGGGTGGAGAAACCCCATAGCGCTTAGGCCAAGTGAATTCTTTTTCGAATGACCCCAATATTTACTGTGCCAGTGCAGGAAGGAAAAAAAAAGGCAAAAAGCACAAAACATTTTTCATCTTTTATATATTATTTTTTTCTTCATTTATTATTATTATTATTATTTTATTTACCTATCTACTTTTTGTCGATTTCTTTGTTTTGGTGTGGTTATTGAAGTTGTTGTCCCCATTTATATTTATATATATATATTTTTTTCTTCTTTTCTTTTCTTTCTTTAGGTACTCCGCCATGTTTTTTAACTCAAGACCATGGCTTTTTTCGTGGTGCCTACCATTATCACTGGAGTGCTCACTGGATATTTGACAATTCTTTCTGTACTGTTGGGGTGTTTCACCTTATTTTTCTCCTTCATCTCTCAAACCGATGAGAGCCTCTAGAAGGATTCCGCCCATTTTCAGCATATTAGACTTTTACCCCAGTTTACTACTTTTCTCTTCTTCAAATAAAACCACATAACTTGAACTATGTAGTCCTTCCTACCAGTTAGAGGGGGAAATAAAGGAGGCACCAAGATCAAGACTTCTAAGTAGTAAGCTAGGTACAAAGGGGACCACATATTCTCGCAGTCCCGGGGTGAGGGAGGAGGATATGGGAGGTAGGACAAACACAGAGGGGTAGGGAGGACAAATATGTGATGGGAACCCCCCTGATTTTATGTAAATATGTACCCATAATATTATTGTCAACAATATGTAAACCACTACGATCAAAATAAAAACTATATTTAAAAAAATGCTGCACCAAAAACTCTCTCCTCCTCAGGACTTTTAATTAGTCATTTGGTACTTGTTGCAGTATTTTGAACAAAAGTATCTACCCAGGCAATAGTTTAATATTTTTAAGTTATATCTGGTCATAGGGACTAAAATAATAAATAAATGAAACTATCAGATATTCTGAAAATTCTCAATCTGTATTTAAGCCAAGACAAAAATTTAACCTAAACTTTTAGAAATAACTATAATAGAATGTATTCACACTGTATTTTTTCACTTGATAATTTGTTTGATAAAATACATATTCTTTTCATTTTTTCCCTCCATTCTCTAAGGTTACTAATGCGTAGTTAAATGCCCTAAGGCAAGCCTTGCAGAAGGGAGAAGAAAGAAAATTAATAAGAGTAGTGATAAATTAGCATTTTATTAGGGTAAATGGACAAGCCATTTACCAGTCAGTGACTGAGTGTTGCCACATTTCCTAGGGGACCAGGAACAATTCCATGTGCTTGTCACTAAGTCCTCAAGAAATAACTACTGTGCACTTAAAGTAGGAAGTTTTAGTCCAGATGTGAATCCCAGTTGTGCTTATTATTTATTCATTATGTGGCCCTTGGCAAAATCCTTCACTTTCAGCAACATTTTTCTTTATAAAAATGAGACCTGAAACTAGGGATTTATATGAGGATATATAAGAGCTTCTGAAGCTTTTTTGGTGTATTTTGATCTAGGAAGATCTATCTACACATTCTTAGCCCTTGATCTGCCCACCACAAATGAATATCTAAGCATCCCAAATATCTTATTTTTATAATTATCTTTATTTAAACACCGTGATTACAAATATGATTATAGTTGTATGATTACAGTCATGAAAAGAACACCCTCCTTCACCCGTGCAACATTCCCACAACCAATTTCCCAGATCTCCCTCCTCCCCAACCCCCACGCCAGTACTCAAGACAGGCTTTCTACTTCCCTCATTCATTCATTCATTCACATTGATATGATAGTTTTCAGTGTAGTCATCTCTCCAACTGCACTCATCACTCTACGTGATAAGCTTCATGTCATGTCACCTACCAGCCCTCATCTCTCTCGTCTCTGAGATACTGTTAAAAATGTCTTTCATTTTTCTTAAAGCCCATAGATGAGTGAAACCATTCTGCATCTTTCTCCCTCTGAATTACTTCACTCAGCATAATAGATTCCATATACATTCATGTATAGGAAAATTTCATGACTTCATCTCTCTTGATGGCTGCATAGTATTCCATTGTGTATATGTACCACAGTTTCTTTGGCCTCTCATCTGTTGAAGGGCATCTTGGTTGTTTCCAGAGTCTGGCTATTGTAAATAGCACTGCAATAAATATAGGTGTAAGGAAGGGATTTTTGTATTGTATTTTTGTGTTCCTTGAGTATATTCCTAGGAGTGGTATAGCTGGATCATATGGAAGCTCAATTTCCAGTTTGTGAAGGAAACTCCATATCGCTTTCCATAAAGGTTGTATTAGACAGCATTCCCACCAGCTGTGAAAAAGAGTTCCTTTCTCTCCACATCCCCGCCAGCACTGCTTGTTTTCCTTTATTGTGATGTGTGCCAATCTAAGTGGCATGAGGTGGTACCTCATAGTAGTTTTGATTTGCATCTCCCTGACGATTAGTGATGTTGAGCATCTTTTCATGTGCCTTTTGGCCATTTGCCTTTCTTCTTTTTCAAAATGTCTGTTCATTTCTTCTCCCCATTTTTTTGATGGGGTTAGTTGTTTTTTTCTTGTATAGTTCTGTCAGTACCTTGTAAATTTTGGATATTAGTTCTTTATATGATGAGTATTGGGTGAATAATTTCTCCCACTCAGTGGGTAGCCTTTGTATTCTGGGCACTATTTCCTTTGAGATGCAGAAGCTTCTCAGCTTAATATAGTCCCATCTGTTTATCTCTGCTTCCACTTGTTTGGAAAGTGCTGTCTCCTCCTTAAAGATGCCTTTAATCTCAATATCCTGGAGTGTTTCACCTACATGTTGTTGTATATACCTTATAGTTTCAGGTATGATATCAAGGTCTTTAATTCATTTGGATTTTACCTTTGTACATGGTGTTAGATGGGGGTCTGAGTTCGCTTTTTTGCAAGTGGCTAACTAGTTGTGCCAACACCACTTGTTGAATAGGCTTTCCTTGCTCCATTTAGATTTCTTGCTTCTTTATAAAAAACTAGGTGGTTATATGTCTGAGGAACCTTCTCTGAGTACTCAAGCCTATTCCACTGATCTGAGGGTCTGTCTTTATTCCAATACCATGCTGTTTTTATAACTATTGCTTTGTAATACAGCTTAAAATTGGGGAAAGTAATGCCTCCCATATTCCTTTCCCCAAGGAGTGCTTTAGCTATTTGAGGTTGTTTATTATTCCAAATGAATTTCAGAAGTGTTTGATCCACTTCTTTGAAGAATGTCATGGGTATCTTTAGAGGAATCATATTAAATCTGTACAATGCTTTTGGAAGTATTGACATGTTAATTATTTTGATCCTGCCAATCCACGAGGAAGGTATGTGTTTCCATTTCCGCGTGTCCTCTCTTATTTCTTGGAGAAGTGTTTTATAATTTTCTTTGTATAGATCCTTCACATCTTTAGACAGGTTGACTCCAAGATATTTGAGTTTGTGTGGCACTAATGTGAATGGGATTGTTCTCTTAATGTCCATTTTTTCCCTATCATTATTAGTGTATAAAAAGGCCATTGATTTTTGTGTGTTAATTTTGTAGCCTGCCACTTTGCTATATGAATCTATTATTTCTAGAAGTAGAGTCTTTAGGGTTTTCTAAGTAGAGTATCATGTCATATGCAAACAGTGAGAGCTTGACTTCTTTCTTTCCTATCTGGATTTCCTTGATATCTTTTTCTTGCCTAATCGCTATAGCCAGTAATTCCAATACTATGTTGAATAGGAGTGGTGAGAGAGCACAGCCTTTTCTTGTACCAGAATTTAGAGGGAAGGATTTTAGTTTATCTCCATTGAGGATAATATTTGCCACTGGCTTCTGGTAGATGGCTTTACTATATTGAGAAAGGTTCCTTTTATTCCTATCTTGCTGAGAGTTTTCATCAAGAATGGGTGTTGAACCTTATCAAATGCTTTTTCTGCATCTATTGATATGACCATGTGATTTTTATCATGTCATATGCAAAGAGTGAGAGCTTGACTTCTTCCTTTCCTATCTGGATTCCCTTGATATCTTTTTCTTGCCTAATCGCTATAGCCAGTAATTCCAATACTATGTTGAATAGGAGTGGTGAGAGAGCACAGCCTTTTCTTGTACCAGAATTTAGAGGGAAGGATTTTAGTTTATCTCCATTGAGGATAATATTTGCCACTGGCTTCTGGTAGATGGCTTTACTATATTGAGAAAGGTTCCTTTTATTCCTATCTTGCTGAGAGTTTTCATCAAGAATGGGTGTTGAACCTTATCAAATGCTTTTTCTGCATCTATTGATATGACCATGTGATTTTTATTTTTCTTGTTGTTGATGTTGTGTATTATGTTGATAGATTTACGGATGTTAAACCATCCTTGCATTTCTGGGATGAAACCTACTTGATCACAGTGAATGATCTTCTTGGTCTGGATCCTGTTCTCCAGGATTTTGTTGAGGATCTTTGCATCTGTGTTCATCATGGATATTGGTCTGTAATTTTTTTTGGCATTATCTCTATCTGGTTTTGGTATTAAGGTGATGTTGGCTTCATAAAAGCTATTTGGAAGTGTTCCTGTTTTTTTGATTTCATAAAAGAGCTTGGCCAGGATTGGTAGTAGTTCCTCTTGAAAGGTTTAAAAGAATTCATTTGTGAATCCATCAGGGCCTGGGCTTTTGTTTTTGGGCAAATTTTTGATTATAGTTTTAATTTCCTCAATAGCAATGTGGGTGTTTAGATATGCTATATCTTCTATTCAACCATGGAAGGTTATATGAGTTCAAAAATTTATCCATTTTGTCCAGGTTCTCATATTTAGTGGCATAGAGCTTCTCAAAGTATTCTCTGAATACCCTTTGAATCTCTGCAGTATCTGTAGTGATCTCCCCCTTTTCATTTCTAATACGCGTTAACAAGTTTCTCTTTGTCTTTTGCTTTGTGAGTTTTGCCAATGGTCTATCAATCTTGTTTATTTTTTCAAAGAACCAACTTCTGTTTTTGTTGATCTTTCGGAATGGTTATTTGGGTTTCCATATCATTGATTTCTGCTCTCAGCTTTGTTATTTCCTTCTGTCTCCCTATTTTTAGTTTCTTTTGTTGATCATTTTCTAATTCTATAAGCTGCGTCATTAAGCTATTCATGTATGCTCCTTCTTCCTTCCTGATGTGTGCTTGCAAAGCTATACATTTTCTTCTCAGTACCGCTTTTGCTGTATCCCATAGGTTCTGATAGTTTGTGTTTTCATTGTCGTTTGTTTCCAGGAAATTTTTTATTTCTTCTTTGATTTCATCTCGGACCCACTGGTTGTTCAGTAGTAGGCTGTTTAATTTCTAGGTGTTAAGTTTTTTCTTCTGTGTCCCTTTGTAGTCCGCATCTAACTTCAGAGCCTTGCAGTCAGCAAAGGTAGCCTGCAAAATTTCTATCTTTTTGATTTTATGGAGGTATGTTTTATGTTCCAGCACGTGGTCTATCCTGGAAAATGACCTATGTACATTGGAAAAGAATGTGTATCCAGGTTTCTGAGGATGGAGTGTCCTATATATATCTACTATGCCTCTTTCTTCCATTTCTCTTTTCAGGTCTAGTATATTTTTGTTGGGTTTCCATTTGGTTGACCTATTAAGTGTTGACAAGCCTGTGTTGAGGTCTCCCACAATTATTGTGTTATTATTGATATCCTTCTTCAGATTTGTCAACAATTGTATTAAATACTTTGCTGGTCCCTCATTGGGTGCGTATATTTTTAGGAGAGTGATTTCTTCCTGCTGTACAAATCCCTTGATTAGTACATAATATACATCTTTGTCCCTTACAACTTTTCTGAGTAAAAAGTTTGTGTCATCTGATATTAGTATGGCCACCCCCGCTTTTTTAAGGGTGTTGTTTGCTTGGATGATTTTCCTCTAGCCTTTGATTTTGAGTCTATGTTTGATATGACTATTCAGGTATCTTTCTTGTAGGCAGCAGAAGGTTGCCTTAGTTTTTTGATCCATTTCGCCACTCTGTGCCTCTTACGGGTGCATTTAGTCCATTGACATTGAGAGAAAAAATTGTCATGGTATTTATTGCCATCTTTGTGTAGAAGTTTGGCGTGTTTTTTGTTATTTCTTGTCTTTAGAATAGATCTTTCAGTTTTTCTTTTAATGCTGGTTTTGAGTCTGTAAAGTTTTTGAGCTGTTGTTTATCTCTGAAGCCATGTATACTTTCTTCAAACCTGAAAGTGAGTTTTGCTGGGTGCAGTATTCTTGGCGAAGCATTTATTTCATTGAGTTTTGTCACTATATCCCACCACTGCCTTCTAGCCTTGAGTGTTTCTGGTGACAGGTCTGCTGTAGATTTCAAGGATGCTCCCTGAAATGTAATTTCCCTTTTTTGATCTTGTTGCTTGCAGTATTCTATCTCTATCTGTGGGATTCATCATTGTGACTAGGATGTGTCTTGGGGTGTTTTTCCTGGGTTCTTTTTTAGTTGGTACTCTTCGGGCATGCAGGATTTGGCCATATGTTTTCTTTAGCTCTGGTAGTTTCTCTGTGATGATGTTCTTGACTGTTGATTCTTCCTGGAGATTTTCTTCTTGGGTCTCTGGGACTCCAATGATTCTAAAGTTGTTTCTGTTGAGCTTATCAAAGACTTCTATTTTCACCTGCTCATATTCTTTGAGTAACTTTTCCATTGTCTGATCCTTTGATTTAAGGCTTTTTTCCAATCTCTTCTGCTGTGTAAAGTTGTTATGCATCTCATCTTCCAGTGCACTAATTCTATCCTCAGCTGCTTTTAAGCTCATCCATTATGTACTTCAATTTGTCTACTGTGTTTTTCAGACCTGTTATTTGACCTGATATTTCAGTTTGGAGTTTTCTGATTTCTATCTTCATATTCTCTTGATTTTTATTAGTGTTCTAATTTATACTTTCTTTGAGTTTTGTGAGCAACCTCCATATTTCTTCTCTAAACTCCATTTCTGAAAGACTGCTTAGGTGGTTGGCCATTGTTGGGTCATCAGAGTTTCCATCTTCATTCTCTATGGCTGAAATTTGTCTGCATAGTTTTCCCATTGTCACGCTTATCCTGTGGGTTTTTCTACGTGTTGTGGTGGTATTCATTGGCTAGGTGGAGTGCGCGGCCGCGAAGCAGAGCGGCCTCACTCCTCTGCTTCTACCCCTTATAGGTGGGCTTAAGGGGGCCTGCAGAGTCAGCTTTATCTGCAACTCTGGCCCAGAAACACTCACCTCAGCTGAGGCAAGCCATCAGGGGATGAATGCCAGAGAAGATCAAAGTTCCCAGGTTGAAACAAGTCCACGGAAGCCTCAAAATGTCTGCCGAGCTTAAGGGGCCCAGCAGAGTCTCCCAAATATCTTTTTTACTATCAACTTGCTTCTTCTCCCACCTTTCCAAATCTCAGTAACTATCACCTCCTCCTAACTCCTGTCAGAAATTAGGAGTCATTCTTGTTTATTCTTCATTTAATTTTGAAAAATCCATTTTTACTAAACTAAATCTAAATATAAAACCTATCTCTTCTTATAAACTTGATTTCCTATCATCATATTCAAATTATGAAATGTCTTTTTTTTTTGTTATTTGTTTTTTGGGTCTCACCCTGCAGCTCTCAGGGGTTACTCCTGGCTCTATGCTTAGAAATTGCCCCTGGCAGGCACAGAGGACCAAATGGGATGCCAGGATTCGAACCACCATCCTTCTGCATGCAAGGCAAACACCTTACCTCCATGCTATCTCTCTGGCCCCACTGAAATGTCTTCTGATCACTACTCTTTTTCTTTTCATTTCTGCATGATAGACTAGTCTTTCTCCTAGTCTCTCTCATGTATATTTTTCATGTCAAACAGAATGTCATTTTTTAATGTAAAACTCACATGGCATTTGTATAAGCTTAGTGTTAAATGTGACTTGTTTATAGTAATTTATTACCACATATGGAGCCTCAACTGAGCCTGTTGACTTCAATTACTCAGATTTCCTTGAACACTAATGTTCAGCTACTTTGACTCCAATTTATTTTATCAGACTAAATAAATGTAGTTGTCCCTACCAGGTACTTTGCAATAGCTGTTTTCTCTTCTGATATTCTTATTCTTTTATGGACTGCTTCTACCTGAGTTTATTTCTCATAAATAGTTATTAAAATAAATGGAAACTTTTCTTGAAGTCACTTAACCTGACGGCTTTTTATTTCTTCCCATAACATGTATTTTATGTTTAAATAAGTAATTATTATCTTAAAAATTTGGTTATATTATTTAAGTAAAAAACATTTTTCCCTTTATATTGAGTAAATTATATAATACTATAGCAGAGATTTTTTTTCAATTTTCTGTGCGATCATGTCCTCTCAGCCCTTCAAGTTATGAATAATGAATAGTAGTCAATAAAATATATTTTGGGAGATTGCAGGAAGGATGGATTGAAATGAGAAAAGAAAGAAATAAAATATAAAAGGAGGAAAATGAATGGAAGGAGGAAAGGAGGAGGGAGAGACTGGATAGAGAAGGAAAAAAGAGGAGGGGGAAGGCAGAGAAGAAGCAAATGGAGGAAAGGTGGTAGGGAGGTAGGAGGGGAAGAAAGAGAGGAGGAAAGAAGAAAAGGAGGAAGAAAGGAAAATAAGACTATAAAAAGAGATGAAAGGGGAGGGAGGAAAGAGGAAGGAAGGAATGAAGAAAAGGAAGAATGGAAGAAGGAAGAAAGGGAGGGAAAGGCAAGAATAGAGGGAGAAAAGGAGGGAGTCTGAAAGGAGAGTTTCTTAAAATTATTTTCTTGCATAACCTAATTATGGACAGTTCAGGAAGTCATCATTTAAAAATTTAAGATGTAAGACAAAGTAAAAAGATTTCAGTGGTAAGATCTAAAATTCTTATCATAGTTCTTTTAGTAGTTCTGTAATTACAATAATGTATTTAATGTATTCAACTATTTTACATGACAACTCCATTGAGATGATTGTGGGAGAAAACAGCATGCAGTGACTTTGGTTTGCTCCCTGGCAATGCAAATGGTAGATTTCCTAATCACTTCCAGGAGTTATTCCTGAGAACCACCAAAAGAAAAATAAAGTTGATGTGTATTTTCAGAAGGTGATACTTTCAGATCAGACACATTGGCAAGGTGGATCTCTCATTGGAACACCAGGTGCATTATTAATATCTTGCCATTCCACTAACAATTTCTTTATAAAACGTAAAGATGGTCAGTTTTACCTGAAGAAAGGGAAGTAAGAATATAAGAAGGAAGAGATGAAAGAGGGGAGGGAGGAAAAGGGAGGAAGGAAGGGAAAGAAGAATGGAAGAAGGAAGAAAAGAGAGGGAAAGGGAAGAAGCAATTTTTAGAAGGCAAGCTCTTTCTGTTTTGATATTCTGCTCAGATATTTAAGAATCAGTAAATAAATAGTTATTAAATTATGATATACTAAATCTGGATATTATGTTCATATAGCTTGTTTATGCATATATATCTTAATTCTTGTATGGCCTATAATCTATTATTTTACCATAAGTATTAGTAAACCATCATAACACTTATTGCAGAAATTGGTATTCCAACAAAAATGTTCGAAGTGGCCAGGCTTTTGAGACTTAGTAAAAGATGAAAAATTACAAGCACCTGTTGAAGAAAATGATGACAGATGGTAAAACTTTTTCTCAAGGTTCCTTCTGCAGCTGTGCTTACATTTTATTCTCTAGATAGAACCATGTCTATTCATATCTTTTATTACACTCATAAGTGTTTTCACTCATTCTGTGTAATGGAGTACCAGTCAACGTTCTTCTCTGTTGAAAAGATCTTATTCAATAAGGGATAAGTGCGCTGACAATGAGAGAGAAGCAATTTAACATCTGTGTAAAATGTTTCTGAACATGGGTTGGGGTGATCATAGCAATCTTGTAGTTTAGCAAAGCTAGCTTTCTTGATGTCTGTTATCTTAGTCTGAAAGTGTCAGCACTCTATGCTAATCATGTTGAATGAAAATGCCAATATGCTGGCTGACACAGCATTTAAATATTTCTATGATAGATTTAATATTTTTAAAGCATAAAGTATTTAAAGAAAAAATACTATGAAGAAATGTGAAAGCACCTCTTAGTAGTAGTTTTATGAATTACTGTTGATTAACTTTATTGCTGGAATCTAATCATCAACTCAGATATTCTTTATTTTTGAAAAGTACAAACAAGCTAAAACATGACTCACATAACAACTTGAGTTAAAAAAAGCCACACTTTAGTTACAATTGACATGGAAACTGAGGATTTGATTGAAACCCACATAAAGCTATTTATGAAAGTTAGCAATTACTTTACATTACTTTCAAAACTTTTTTGAGAAGGGCTTTTGGGCCATACCTGGTGCTCAGGGATTACTTCTGGCTCTGAGCTCAGAAATCTCTCCTGTTTGGTATGGTCGCTGGTAAATTTAAGTCGAGAGACAAAAGGTTCAATGGAATTAGAAAGGCACTGAAAGGGCCGGGAGATAGCATGCAGAAGGATGGTGGTTCGAATCCCGGCATTCCTTATAGTCCTCTGAGCCTGCCAGGAGCGATTTATGAATATAGAGCCAAGAGTAACCCCTGAAGGCCACTGGGTGTGACCCCCTCCCCCAAAAAACAAGAAAGGCACCGAAGAATGAGGCCTCCAATTGTACTTGCCTTTTAGTATTTTCTAATCCAGGGGTGGGAACATGCGGCTCTCCAGCTGCATGCGACTCCAGCCAAAATGAATGAGGCTCTTAGCCTCTTATCATGATTTTGTATACTGTGGCTCTTTGCCAAGTTTGTATTTGTTCTGCTGCTTCTGAGGAGGAACCTCTGAGGAGAGATCTCGCAGTGAGCGCGTAGTCCCGTCTCCCAGCCCTCGGAAACAACTGAGGGAAACAGCCCGTGTGGCACATGTTGCGTCACATCTTGCCCTTAGTTCTTAGTGTGGAGGATGCAGCGCACCCTCACCATCACTGCAGGATTTTGACCTTCACTCAAAATGGCAAAATAAAATATGTGTTTGATATATTATTGTTAAAATCATAGGATTCTGTGTGAGTGTTTGTCTGTTTTGGCAGGTCACTGCGTGGTATGGCTCTCTGACTCTCCCTATATTTTGATGGGATTTTTAGACATTTTTTAGGCTCTCTGACTCTCCCTACATTTTGATGGAATTTTTAGACATTTTTTAGGTTAATCTTTGTGAGTAATTTGAATATCTTGGATGCCAATCATTTATTTGATGTGTTGAGTGTAAATGTTTTCTCTTACTCATTAAGCTTTGTCTTTCAGGTTTAGCCAATATTTCTTTTGTTATACATAAACACTTTAGTTTTATAAAATTCTACTTGTTTAATTTTGATTCAATACCCTCTGCCATTGGCAATGTATCCTATCAGAGTCCTTTGGAGTCTAGATTTTGGAGCATTCTTCTATGTTTTCCTCAGTGTACTCTATAGATTCATACTTTATTTGATTTCACTTTGAGTTGATATTTGTGTAAAGTGTGAGATATGGGTCCAGCTTTAATTTATTGCATGTGTTTATTCAACTTTCTCAAAATCATTTATTGAAGAAGCTATATCTTTATTTTATGTTCTCAGCTCCTTTGTCAGAATTTAACTGACTGTATCTTCTTTCCTCACTTCTTTCTTTTTTTTTAACCAGCAAGAATGGTTGAAAAATAGGAAACTCTTGAACTTATACTTTTTTTTAACTTTTTTCTCTCCTCGCGCTTCATTTAATTTACTTTTAGAAGTTGCCAATATGTCACTTTTTTATAATAGTATAATATTGACATGATTAAGACATTGTTTTAGTATGGGTCATGCATTTTCTAAATACAGAATAAATAAACAGTCTAATTGGGGAATATTTTTTGTCAAACCGAGCTAAAAGTATTTCTGTATCACAAGAGTTGTGAATATTAGATTGTGACTCATCTTTAGTTTTCAAAACTATCTTCTTTTAGATTTTGTGAAAAAATAGTGCTAAAAATATGGTTTTAACAAACTAAATATTAATTTAAAATAAATTTTCTTCAGAACAGTTGATTAATCCCCTAATAGAGGAGGATTTTAAAGAGTTGTGTTATGCATAAATTCTTTTCTCTTACCGCTAATGTCAGTTTTGTAAGATTCATGTCCATTTAGGGGCTACAAGATTATATAGTGTTCCCAGATTTTAATGCCAGATGTGTCTACTTTGCAGATCATGCAAATCCAAGCCCATTTTAGCACCTGGTTAAACACATTCCACATCAGATTTTAACCATATAAAATGTAAATGAATGCAAGTAGGAAATTATCTATTGTGCTTTTTTTCCTTGACTTATAAGGCAAATAATGAGTAATATAATATAATAATATAAGTATAATAAATTATAATAATGAGTTGTAACTGGGTAAAGATTAAGTAATTTTTTAGGCTAGTATCATATTGCTATGCCTAGACTACTATATTGCCTACTAAATCAGAATGTGAATAAAGGACTAAGGATTCAGAAAGGAAATGAGCATTTCAATCTGAAATGACCAAGGTCAATTTATTAAAGACAAAATTAGAAGTCAGAAAGAAATTATTTGAATTGGAGGAGTTTGTGGAGAAGATATCTCAATGGGATGAAGAGAATTAATGCAAGCAAACAACTTAAAAAAGGCAGAGTATTGGATGGAATAATAAATAACAAAAATCATGTGATAAAATTAACCTGGAAAATCAGGTGAAATTTGACTAAATTTTAGAGAAATTCAAATTGCAGAATTTTGTGATATTTATCATTGAATAAAATGTATTGACAAGTTGAAAGTGATCGAAGAAGAACCTGACAGAAAAATGCATGTTAGTATTAGAACTGAGACAGAGTAGAAGTAATTGGTAATTTTTCCTTTAAGGGGTGGAGATAATTATAATATGTGTATCTGTGGTGATTTAGAGTTATAGAAGAAATTAAGGAAGACTGGCTTTAAAGTTTTGTAGCTTGGAGGGTTAAAGAAAATTAAGAAAACTTATTTAGGTAGAAAGTGAACACAATTTTAGATAGACTACCAATTGAAATTAAAAAACAGCTTCAAATGACAGTAACCAATATGTTGGACATATGATAATAAAGGTGATATTTTGAAACTACTGGAGTAAATGAGATTCTCAAAGGATGATTTATGCAGACAGTTTAACATGAATATTTTTGGGCTTTGATGTCTATACTTAGTGAATTTCAATAACAGAGGCAAACGTGAGCCATGAACTGATAATCAACAGGGGGCCTGTTAGAAAAGGGGAGTGAAGATATTCTTTCTTGTTCCCAGGGCTAACTTCCTAAACTTGCAGGTGCATTAGGGGGATTTATTCTTTCATCCTTAGATATGATGTTAACAGTAGGACTTTTATAAATGACCATTAGAAGGTTGTATTCTTACTCTTGCATTGTGAGTTTTGAGATATTTATCACTAATGAAAGCCTTAAATATATTTTTCATTATTTATTGAAGTCATCATATATTTTCTTTTTTAAAAAATTTATATGGCTTTTCTCCCTTCCTTCAGCCTCCTTCTGGGTTCCAGTGCCATCATTGTTTATTTGTCCTTTGGGGTCAGCCAGGTTTATGTAAGGGAAGGAATAGGAACCTCACATCTTAATCTCTTCCACCAAACACAATCAGGGATGTATATTTCATTGTAGCATTAAATAATTAATGATGGTCCTGGATAGAGAAGAATGGATGGAGGGATTTTTCTCTGCCATCCCAGGCCACATGGCTCTGCAATCCCCATTCAGCTGGTGGGTCCCAGGTTTAGGTGAACAGCAGAATCAGACACATCCAGAGACAGGCATCAGGAAGCATCAGCTTTATTCATGCCCTATCCACGACATGTGTGGCCTATATCATAACCTTTCAAGCATTTGCTATTCTTAGCTAGCCCTGCATCTTAACTCCTTTCAGCCATCTTCCATTTGACCTCCATGCTGGCCAAAGACCAAAAAAGACCTAATCCCCTCTGGTCAAAAGCTTATCTACCTTTTCCAAGACCCCTCCCAGGAATGGGCAGGGTCTTGCAGGTAAGGTCAAGTTACCTAGGAAGAAAGGAGAGATGAGGCTTCATCTCCCCCTTCTCTGAAATATAAAAGAACCTTTTGTAATCCTGACTCCACCTTTAGCCAAAGGTGGGTTAATATTTTCATGCAACAATGTAATAGAGTGAAAATTAACATACCAGCCCTTTTCAAAAACATAACATTTCTGCAAAATACACTATACACCTGTAACTTAAAATTTTCTTAATGCTTTTCTACCAAGCACTATTCCAGAACTTTCATGTTCCTATACTTTTAAACTATATTGGGGGAACTTTCTGTTCCTATTAACCTTCCCTACACACAAGTACTACAGCATAAATACATAACATACATTTTAAAAACAGGCTAAGTACATTAAAATACACAGTAAAACATTTTGCAATTGAAAATATTAGCTATGGAAAACAAAACACATTTAAATTACAAAGAAAATGACTTAAGACAAAGATGCAGGCGGTTATAAATCAGATCTTTAAATGGGCTAAACTGTTATTACTCCTTTTTTAAATTTTTTACACTACTACCTAATTTTTTCCCATTACCAACACCAATTGTGAAATTCCTTCACCTAAAACCAAATGTCCAGATGATTAATTTGTCCCACGCTGTTCTCACCACGTGGTTTACTTCCATAGTCCCAGGCCCCGCAGATGGTTTGCTCATGCTGTTGTTGACCTTGTGGTCCCAGGTCTCGCAGCCAGATAGTGCTGTTTCACTTTTCTGATTTGGAGGGCGGATCCTGGCTCGCCACTTTGGGCCGGATTAGGCGCTTTTCGCTGCTTTCTGCCACAGGGCCGGAGTTCTTGGCTGATTGCAGTTGCCTTTTTTTCAGAAAGCACTTTGGAAGCTGGCTCCACTGCCACAGCTGCTGCAACGCAACTTGTCCGCAGCTTTTTCCGTAGGGCACGTCTGGATGTTCAGAGTTCAAAGTGGTTTAAACGAAAAGTCTAGTCTGAAATTTCCAAAGTCAAAATCCAAATTCAAGCCGAAGGTCATTCTTAGAAAATCAGTCTGCTTGTAGAAGCTTTTTCTTTCTGAACTTTTTCCAATTAAGGCCCTCCATCAGTATTTGAGGAGGCTGAGGTTTTTGGAAAAAGGATTTTTGGCAACAAAGTTTCAGTCCTGAGTCTTGGATGGGAGTGACACAAGTTTTCAACTCCCTTGTTTTACTAATATTTTTGCCCCTAGAAAGGGTCGCGGCCATCTTTGAACATGGCTTCATGTGGCCAAACACTTTGGGCTGACTCCATGTAAAAAGAGCCAAAATCAAACAGAAGGACAGAAACCTCACCATATTCGCTGTTTTCTTGAGTCCAGGTTTCAGGTCAGAGTTCAGAGTGCCAGATATTGCATTAAATAATTAGTGATGGTGCTGGATAATGGAGGTGGATGGAGGGATTTTTCTCTGCCATCCCAGACCACGTGGCTCCACAATCTCCATTCAGCAGGAGGGTCCCAGGTTTAGGTGAATGGTGGAATCAGACTCATTCAGAGACAGGCATCAGGAAGCATCAGCTTTATTCATGCCCTATCTACCACATGTGTGGCCTATATCATAACCTTTCAAGCATTTGCTATTCTTAGCTAGCCCTGCATCTTAACTCCTTTCAGCCATTTTCCATTTGACCTCCATGCTGGCCAAAGACCAAAAAAGACCTAATCCCCTCTGGTCAAAAGCTTATCTACCTTTTCCAAGACCCCTCCCAGGAATGGGCAGGGTCTTGCAGGTAAGGTCAAGTTACCTAGGAAGAAAGGAGGGTTGAGGCTTCATTTCGTCTTTTCTCAGCCTCCTTCTGGGTTCCAGCACCATTGCTGATTCTTTGTCAGGCCCGGTTCTGGGTGGGAACAGGGAGTCTCCCATCCTAATCCCCTTCACCAAGCTTAAAATGGGCCTTCTTTCCAGCCTTCCCTCAGCCTTCTACTGGTTCCCCTTCCTTACATAAGTTTTCCTTTTTCCAAACCAAAGTCATTTCAATTTCTACCATAGACTTCTTGGCAGATTGTTTCTTTTCTTTTCTTTTTCTCATAAAGTATATAGCTCAAAGACCAGGTGAAGAATCAATAAACTAATATGCAATATTTTTATTATACTTAGACAACCTTGGTGATTGAGTTTAGAAAAATAGTCTCTAAGAAGATATACCTTGAGCCACATTTCATACAAATAATACAATACATCACTACTTAAAACCCTGATACTCCAGCACTCCAAACCACTAAATGCAAAGATCACTGGGGAAGCTAAAGAAGACATCTACTGTGGGAGGTTTGGAGAGAAATCGTGGCAAATCTCCCAGTTCACCCAAATGCCTGAACTTTATCAACACTTAATGGTTTAGCAATGGAAATCAAGGAGTTGCTAGCCTGCAAAATTAAGAAATATATAGATGAACAATTCAACCAATTCAAAAAAGAACTTTTTCAGAAGATGAGAGAATTCATACAAATGGAACTGAAGGAACTAGAGAAAACATGTTAGCAAGCCATAGTAGTAGTGTTACATAACTGGAGAATCTCATAGATGAAACTGAAGATAAATTACAAGCCAGTAGAGATAAAGAAGTGAAAAATGAAAGAAGATACAAAATCCTGGAAGAAAATATAAGGTACTTAATGAATAAAGACAAGATAAATAATCTCTGAATTATAGGAATTCCAGAAGGGAAAGAAAATGGGAAAGGGAAGAACAAGTAGTGAGGGAGATAATAGCAGAGAACTTGGAAAAGATGTTTCTCTACAAAAGGCAAAAGGAGTGCCAAACAAAATAGTCCAAAACAGAAAAACACCAAGACGTTTGGCAATCCAAGTGGCAAAACAAACACAAAAGAGTGAGAGAGAAATCGACTATTTTTTTGGGGGGGGGGGCACACCCATTTGATGCTCAGGGGTTTCTCCTACCTATGTGCTCAGAAATTGCCCCTGCATTGGGAAGACCATATGGGATGACCATATAATATCCTGGGAAATGTCCTTACTGATCTAAAATGTTTATTTTTTCCATCATTCAGTATTCTGTGATATTATACTGTACTGCTTTTATCTGAAGGGCTAGTAGTTAAAAATGAACCACTAATTGCACAGGAACTAATTTTTAAATCAAGGTCCTTGGAAATTCCCCATTTTTCCTCACAGTTTTTAAAGGTCTTGTAGGTACTTGTAAATATACATAAATTTTTACTTTGAAGCACTGTGATTTATAATGATGTTCATGCATGCATCAGCATTCAAGCACAACTTCTTTCACTGAGAGTCCCCTTATTTACATTTTTGTTAGGTTCTATCCTGTCTACTCCTTACCCCATCTACATCTTCCCTGACCTTGGTAAATTCAGTTCTTTAGAGAAGTTCTCAAGTTTGTTGCCTTTGTCCATTATTATTCTCACTCAAATTGAGATCCTCTTCTTCTTCTTCTTCTTCTTCTTCTTCTTCTTCTTCTTCTTCTTCTTCTTCTTCTTCTTCTTCTTCTTCTTCTTCTTCTTCTTCTTCTTCTTCTTCTTCTTCTTCTTCTTCTTCTTTCTTCTTATCCTCCTCTTGCTCCTCCTCCTCTTCTTCTCCTCCTCTTCCTGCCCCTCCTCCTCTTCTTCTCCTCCTCTTCTTGCCCCTCCTCCTCCTCTTCTCCTCCTCCTGCTCCTCCTCCTCCTCCTCTTCTTCTCCTACTCCTCCTGCTCCTCCTCTTCCTCTTCTTCTCCTCCTGCTCCTCCTCCTCCTCTTCTTCTCCTTCTCCTCCTGCTCCTCCTCCTCCTCTCCTCCTCCTCCTCCTCCTCCTCCTCTTCTTCTTCTTCTTCTTCTTCTTCTTCTTCTTCTTCTTCTTCTTCTTCTTCTTCTTCTTCTTCTTCTTCTTCTTCTTCTTCTTTTGTATTTCCTACAGGATTATTTTACAAATAAAAACAGAGAATTGAAAAAAGATACTCAACAAGACTACCACCTAGAATGTGCCATGGAAAATGGTACACATACAATAATTGAATTCACCAGAGAACTGCATACATGTGACATAAATGACAGGAGTATAACGGTAAGGAATCTTGGTGATTGTGTGAATAAACAAACTGTACATTTTTGTTTGTTTTTGTTTTTGGAATATTGCTATGCTCAGAAATCACTTCTGGCAGGCTTGGGAGATTATATGGGATGCCAAGATTTGAATCTGGGTCCTTTCTGGATCAGTTACATACAAGGCAAATGCCCCCCCGAAGTATTATTGCTCTGCCCCCCAAACTGTACATTTTAAGTTGTGAAATGCTTCATAGAATGAAATTGTCAAATATCTTTGTTATATTTTGAATTGTCATTGAGAGTCAAGAGGAAGTCTAAGGCTTTTTATTTTATGTGTAAATCTAAAATTTGAAAGACTTTTAGTATCTTATAATATTTGAAAATAGAAAATGATAGGAAGAAATGAATTACCTCAATTGTGTAATGATACAGAATATTAGGATATAATGAATCTGATGCAGACTAATTTAAATCAGAATTTGTAGAAAAAATTATAATAGTGAGTTAAATTGTCCACTAACATGTTATACATTATGCTTGGTGATTCTGGAGATCAAATATAACACTCTTACTCAAATTATTCAAACTTATTATATTTATGAATATTTTAGATAAAAATTCAGAGAGCATTTTATTCATGTGATACTTTGGAAGTTTCTGTGAGTTTCTTATATATTTTTGTTTATGTATACCAATAAAATATATCTAAATAAATAAAATATATATAAATGTGGTAAATTAAATTTGTTATAAAGGGAATGTAAAAATATAAAGCATTTTTGATTAACAGTCAACATAGTACTAAAGAAGAATAAAAAGCACATGTCAAGGCATGGAACTCTTTATATAATAAATAGTGCAATTATATTTTAATTAGAATAATAATTATAGTCATTTAACTTATTACGAGACTATAGTCATTTGACTTATTAAGAGACATTTAAAATAAGTAACTTTTGGGGAAGGGGAAAACAAAATAAATGGCTTTTGCTTTACTATTTATTTTCAAAGTTCTTATTACAAAGATCTGGCAAAACCATCCTTACCTGTGAGAGTTAGAATTTTTTTTGACCTCATCAAAATCTTCTAATTCTACCACCCTTTGGGCAATCTCTCTTGGTTGCTCAATGGAAACCATTTCACCTGACAGTACTTTCCCTAGTTGGGATACCCTTGGAAATCCCCAGAGTTCATAAAATGATTATAAATAGATTTGAGATAATAAACAAATTCAGATCAAAAGTTCAACCTGTATACATGTTTGATGTAAATTTATACCTGTGATAGGAATAGTGCCTGGGAAAAATTTTACTGCAAAAACAAAATTATTGAATATGCAAAGAAATTTAATTCTATTTATTTAATTTCCCTAAAATTTTTTGTGATTTTAAAATCATTGCAATTTAACATGAATATTTGCTTGGTAACTTCTAGTTGCTCTTTGGAATTTTAATGTGATAATGATATTTTGATGTTGTTTGCATGCCAGCTTAACTTCTAAATCACTACTACCCCACTTCATTTTGGAGGGTATAGTCTTGCTTGTTCATATAAAGAAACTCAGTCTTTGAATATTTAATGGCTTACTCAACTTTAGGATTATAATATTAGAGAGGACATTGAGAATGCCACATTATAACTTTCTTTTCTTTGTATCTGTATCCTGCTTTAAATAGACTTCTTAATCTATATAGTAGTTTAGGTAAAATGGTCATTTTGATAATGTTGTTTCTTCCATTCAATGAGCTTGGAATATTTTTCCATTTTCTAGGTCTTCTTGAATTTCTTTCTTAAGTGTTTTGACGTTTTCATGATATAAGTCTCTCACCTCTATTGTTAGGTTGATTCCTAGGTACTTAATGGTTTTGAACACTATTTTAAATGGGATAGACTTTTGATCTCTTTCTCCTTTGAGTCTTATTTGTATAGAGGAATGCAACGGTCCAAATTCAGACAACATTCTTAATGGGCTTAGAACAATCAATTATAAAATTTGTGTGAAACCATAAAAGACCCAAGATAGCCAAACCTATATTAAAAAAACAAGAAACTGGAAAGCATCTCATTACCTAACTTGAAGCTCTACTTTAAAGCCATATTAATCAAAACAATATGATATTGGAACTAAGACAGATCAGTGACAAACCCCCAAATATATGGTCAATTAATCTTTGACAAAGGAGCCAAGAACTTGAAGTGGGATAAAGAGAGTCTCTTCAACAAATGGTGCTGGAATAATTGAATAACCAGGTGTAAGAAATTAAAGATCGATCAATATCTCACACCTAACACAAAAATGAATTTAAAGTGAATGAATGAACTTGCGATTAGATCAATATCCATAAAGTTCATTGAAGAAAGCACAAAACACTCCAAGACTTAGACCTCAAAAAAGTCTTTGATGACAGGATGTCAATGGCAAGGGTTATAGAATAAAATCTGAATAAATGAGACTACATTAAACTAAAAAGTTTCTGTATGAAAAAAAACCAGACAAACCTATGGTCTAATATTAAACGACAACTAAATGAGTGGAAGAAAATATTTGCAATCAATAAAGTACTCACAAAGATTAAATCCACAAAACCTAAAAAAAAACCATCTGCATGAAGAAATGCAATAGACTAAATGGGAGTTGTCTTGAATACCTGTGGCCCCAGAGTATAGTGAGGAGAAGGAAAGAAACTGAGTGGAAGCGGAAAAACACAAAAATGAAAGAATGGGGAACAGGGGCCAAGCTTAGGTGCATTGGTAGTGTTAAAAAGTACAGAACTGGAAACTACGCCTGCCCAGTGGGGCCCAAATGTGAAAAATTGTGAGTGCTGCCTGTGTGTGACTGTCTACTGTCTTGTCACGTGAACCTCTTGGGATCGTGCTGAAAAGAGGCTCCAGAAAACTCGCTCTCCCAGAGACCCATTCTAGGGTGAGAATGCCAAGGAACTGCTCCATAACATGAAAACTGGCTATAAGCAGTACATTGCAGAAGCCAGGTCCCCTGTTTGTGACCTCAGGCTGGGAAAATCTATGAATCTACGCCTGCCCAGTGGGGCCCGACTGTGAAAAATTGTGAGTGCTGCCTGTGTGTGGCTGTCTACTGTCCTGTATCGTGAACCTCTTGGGGTGGGCCGAAAAGAGGCTGCAGAAGAGCACTCCGCTTCGCTATATGGCCATGCACTCTTTCTAAGGAAAGAACGCCATCGCAAGAAGAAGAAAAAAAATCACACTAAGAACTGTGCTGGATCACTGAAACCCAGCATTTCTCTCCGGACTATCTTATCTGCTGTGTGCTTGGGCCTAAGATTTGATCCTGTGTGAGGCTTCACCACGGAGGACTCCCCTCCTTTGGAGGAAAGTTGACCCACTCAGAAAGGGTGGATCCAGAGGAATGTGGTACCTACATCATTTAGCCAATGAATACCACCACAACACGTAGAAAAAACACAATACAAGTGTGACAATGGGGAAACAACACAGGCCAGCATCAGACAAAGAGAATGAAGATGACAATTCTGATGACCAGATAATGACCAACCAAATAATTAACCTCTCAGATAAGGACTTTAGACAAGCAATATGGAAGATGCTCAAAGAACTCAAAGAAACCATGGATTGAGTTGAACAGATTACTAACAAGAACCAAGAAAATATGAAGACAGAAATCACAAAACTCCAAACTGAAATAACATGTCAACTAACAGGCCTGAAGAACTCAGTAAACTAAGTGAATGACAAAATGGATAAACTCTGGGACAGGGTATCAGAAGCTGAGAATAGACTTGGTGCTGTGGAAGATGAGATAAATAACAATTCCATACAGTGGGAGAGATTGAAAAAAAAACTTAAAGCAAATGAACAGACAATGGAAAAAATTAGTCAAAGAATGGGAACAGATGAAAATAGAAGTATATGATAAGCTCAACAGAAACAACTTAAGAATCATTGGATTCCCAGAGACCCAGGAAGAAAATTTCCAGGAAGATCAATGGTCAAGAACATTATTAAAGAGAAACATCCAGAGCTAAAGAATATATGTGATCAAATCCTGCATACTTGAAGAGTACCAACCAAAAGAGACCCCAGAAAAACCACCCCAAGACACATCCTAGTCACAATGACGAATCCCACAGATAAAGAGAGAATTCCAAAAAACAGCTAGATCAAAAAGGGAAATTAAATTCAAGGGAGCATCCATGAGATTTACGGTAGACCTGTCACCAGAAAAACTCAAGGCCAGAAAGCAGTGGTGGGATATTGTGACAAGACCGAATGAAATGAATGCTTCACCTAGAATACTGTACCCAGCAAAACTCACTTTCTGGTTTGACAGAAGACTACATGGTTTCACAGACAAAAAACAGCTCAGAAACTTTACAGACTCAAAACCAGTCTTAAGAGAAAAACTGAAAGACCTAATTTAAGACAAGACTAACCAAAAGACACACCAAATTTCAATATAAAGATGGCATTAAATCCCAAGACAATTCTTTCTCTCAATGTCAATGGACTAAATGCACCAGTTAAGAGACACAGAGTGGCTAAATGGATCAAAAAACTCAATCCAACCTTCTGCTGCCTACAAGAAACGTACCTGAATAGTCAGAACAAATATAGACTCAAAAAAAAAGGCTGGAGAAAAATTATCCAAGCAAACAACACCCATAGAAAAGCTGGAGTGGCCATACTAATATCAGATGATGCAAACATTATACTCAGGAAGGTTGTAAGGGACAAAGATGGACATTTTATATTAATCAAGTGGTATGTGGAACAGGAAGAAATAACTCTCATAAACATATATGCACCGAATGAGGGTCTAGCAAAATATTTATTACAATTGTTGACAAATCTGAAAAATAATATCAATAACTATACAATAATTGTGGGAACCTCAACACGGCTTTGTCAACACTGGATAGGTCAACCATACTGAAACCCAACAAGAATATACTAGACCTGAGGAGAGAAATGGAAGAAAGAGGCCTAGTGAATATATATAGAATACTCCATCCCCAGAAACCTGGATACACATTCTTCTCTAATGTACATGGGACATTCTCCAGGGTAGACTACATGCTGGCACATAAAACATACCTCTATAATATCAAGAGGATAGAAATTTTGCAGGCTACCTTCGCTGACCACAAGGCTCTGAAATTATTTGTGAATTCCAAAGTGACACAGAAGAAAACTTTAACACCTGGAAGTTAAACAGCCTCATACTGAATAACCAGTGGGTCCGAGATGAAATCAAGGAGGAAATCAAAAGGCTCCTGGAAACAAATGACAATAAAGACACAAACTATCAGAACTTATGGGACATAGCAAAAGCAGTACTAAGAGGAAAATTTATAGCTTTGCAAGCACACATCAAGAAGGAAGAAGGAGCTTACCTGAGTAGCTTAATGACACAGCTAATAGAACTAGAAAGTGCTCAACATAAGGACCCAAAAATAGGGAGACAGAAGGAAATAACAAAGCTGAGAGCAGAAATCAATGAAGTGGAAACACAAAAAACAATTCAAAACATCAACGAAAGCAGAAGTTGTTCTTTGAAAAAATAAACAAGATTGATAGATCACTGACAAAACTAACAAAGAAAGAGAGAGAAACTTGATAACTCTTATTAGGAACGAAAAACAAGAGATCACTACTGATATGGCAGAGATTCAAAGGGTAATCACAGAAACAATTTTGAGAAACTCTACGCCAGTAAAAATGAGAACCTGGAAGAAATGGATATATTCTTGGACTCTTATAATCTTTCACGGTTGAAGGAAGATGATGTAGCATATCTAAACACCCCCATCAGTATTGATGAAACTAAAATGGTAATCAAATGTCTGCCCAAAAACAAAAGCCCAGGCCCAGATGGATTCACTAATGAATTCTTTCAAACTTTCCAAGAGGAACTACTACCAATCCTGGCAAGATTCTTTCATAAAATCAAAAAAACAAGAACACTTCCAAATAGCTTTTATGAAACCAACATCACCTTGACACCTAAACCAGACAGAGATGCTACAAAAAAAGAAAATTACAGACCAATATCGCTGATGAATGCAGATGCAAAGATCCTCAACAAAATTCTGGCAAATAGGATTCAATGCCTCATTAAGAAGATCATCCACTACGATCAAGTAGGTTTAATCCCAGGAATGCAAAGATGGTTTAACATCCATATATCTATCAACATAATACACAAAATCAACAACAAAAAATATAAAAGTCACATGATAATATCAATAGATGCAGAAAAAGCATTTGATAAGGTCCAACACCCATTCTTGATCAAAACTCTCAGCAAGCTGGGAATGGAAGGAACCTTTCTCAATATAGTTAAGGCCATCTACCACAAGCCAGTGGCAAATATTATCCTCAATGGAGAAAAACTGAAAGCTGTCCCTCTAAATTCTGGCACAAGACAGGGCTGTCCTCTCTCACCACTCCTGTTCTGTACAGAACTGGAAGTACTCGCTATAGTGATTAGACAAGAAAAAGATATCAATGGAATATAGATAGGAAAGGAAGAAGTCAAGCTCTCACTGTTTGCAGATGACATGATACTCTGCTTAGAAAACCCTAAAAACTCTACCAAAAAGCTTCTTAAAACAATAGACTCATATAGCAAGGTGGTAGGGTACAAAATTAAAACACAAAAATCAATGGCCTTTCTATACACCAGTAGTAATAAGGAAGAAATGGACATTAAGAAAACAACCCCATTCATAATAGTGCCACATAAACTCAATTATCTTAGAATCAACTTGACTAAAAATGTGAAGGACCTATACAAAGAAAACTATAAAACTCTGCTCCAAGAAATAAGAGAGGACATGTGGAAATGGAAACACATAGCCTGCTCATGATTGGCAGGATTAACCTCATCAAAATGGCAATACTCTCCCAAGGCATTATACAGACTTAATGAGATCCCTCTGAAGAGACCCATGACATTCTTCAAAGAAGTGGATCAGGCACTTTTGAAATTCATTTGGAACAATAAACGCCCTAGAATAGCTAAAGCAATCATTGGGAAAAAGAATATGGGAGGAATTACTTTTCCTAACTTTAAACTTTACTACAAAGCAATAGTTATCAAAGAAGCATGACATTGGAATAAGGACAGGCCCTCAGATCAGTGGAATAAGCTTGAATACTCAGAAAGTGTTCCCCAGACATACAATCACCTAATTTTTGATAAAGGATCAAGAAATTCTAAATGGAGCAAAGAAAGTCTCTTCAACAAGGGTGTTGGCACAACTGGCTAGCATCTTGCAAAAAATTGAACTTAGACCCCCAGCTAGCATCATGTACGTAGGTAAAATCCAAATGGATTAAAGACCTCGATATCAGACCTGAAACCTTAAGATATATATATCAACACATAGGCAAAACACTCCAGGACTTTGAGACTATAGGCATCTTCAAAGAGGAAATTGCACTCTCCAAGTAAGTGAAAGCAGAGATTAACAGATGGGAATATATTAAGCTGAGAAGCTTCTGTACCTCAAAGGAAATAGCGCCCAGGATACAAGAGCCACCTACTGAGTGGGAGAAACTATTTACCCAATACCCATCAGATAAGGGGCTAATCTTCAAAATATACAAAGCACTGACAGAAATTTACAAGAAAAAAACATCTAAGCCCATCAAAAATGGGGAGAAGAAATGGACAGACACTGACAAAGAAATACAAATGGCCAAAAGACACATGAAAAAATCCTCCACATCACTAATCATCAGGGAGTTGCAAATCAAAACAACTATGAGGTACCACCTCACACCACAGAGATTGGCACACATCACAAAGAGTGAGAATAAACAGTGTTGGCGGGGATGTGGAGAGAAAGGAACTCTTATCCACTGCTGGTGGGAATGCTGTCTATTTCAACCTTTATGGAAAGCGATATGGAGATTCCTCCAAAAACTGGAAATCGAACTCCCATACGATCCAGCTATACCACTCCTAAGAATATACCCTAGGAACACAAAAATACAATACAAAAACCCCTTCCTTACACCTGTATTCATTGCAGCACTATTTACCATAGCAAGACTCTGAAACAACCAAGATGCCCTTCAACATACGAATGGCTAAAGAAATTGTGGTACATATACACAATGGATTATTATGAAGCTGTCAGGAGAGATGAATTCATGAAATTTTCCTATACATGGATGTACACAGAATCTATTATGCTGAGTGAAATAAGTCAGAGAGAGAGAGAGAGAGAGAGAGAAATGCAGAATGGTCTCACTCATCTATGGGTTTTAAGAAAAATGAAAGACATTCTTGCAATAATAATTTTCAGACACAAAAGAGAAAAGAGCTGGAAGTTACCTCAGGAAGCTCACCACAAAGAGTGATGAGTTTATTTAGAGAAATAACTACATTTTGAACTGTTCTAATAATGAGAATGAATGAGGGAAATGGAAAGCCTGTCTAGAGTACAGGCGGGGGTCGGGTGGGGAGGAGGGACATTTGGGACATTGGTGATGGGAATGTTGTACTGGTGATGGGTGGTGTTCTTTACATGACTGAAACCCAAACATAATCATGTATGTAATCAAGGTGTTTAAGTAAAATTAAAAAATGAAAAAAAAGTACAGAACTAAATTTACATGACAGATACAACAACAACGGAATCAAGAGACCCACACTTTAACTATCTAAACTTAAAATGGGCCTGTTTCACTGGCAGAAAGGGATCTAAAGGGTTTATATGGGATACATTCAGGGAACGTTGGTGGAGGGAGGTTCACACTGGTGGAGGGAATGGCCCTGATTTGTTGTATGTCTGAAACCCAGCTATGAAGTACTTTGTAAATCACAGTGGTTTCAATAAAATATTAAATAAATAAATAAATAGGCTCTTTAACTCCACTCAGTGGTAAGGAAAGTACTAAGTACTCTCATGAGATATAATAATGCTATCTATGTATGCTCACCAGGATAGTACTGTTAGAGTGATTTGGGCTTACCACCAGGAAGATGTGGGAGGAGCTGGTCCTAAGTACCATGGTTCTAATCGTGGCACCAAGAGTATGCGGCTATTGAATCCTGAGAAAACCAACATATTGTCTACAACCACATCATATTTTGATCTGGTAAATCAGAACGTAAGTATGTCGGTTTTTATTTTATTTTATTAGGGGTGGTTATAGGAACTTATACTTGCATTATTGTATTTAATATACCAGCAAGAGAATGTGATATTGTTTCTTCCCCTTTTTATTAAGACAGGTCCTTATTCCAAACAAAGGTACGACTTATTGGTGCCAAATGTTTAAGATTCCTGTGTTCCAGGAAAAACATCACGTAATAAAGGTATGCATTTTTGGACTAAACCTCATTTATACAAATGGAAATAAATTGCATTTTTTTAAATGGAGAAAATAAAAAAAGAAAAATATTTTCAGTTATAGAAAAATTCTTTAGATAAATAATAATTGACTTGTCTAGGGGCCAGAGTGATAGCACAGTGATAGGACGTTTGCCTTGCATTCAGCCAACACAGGATGAACCCCTGAGCACTGCCGGGTGTGATGCAAAAAAAAAAAATAACAAAAGGCAACATAAAAAATTGACTTATCTGATCTAAGAGTCACTGATTTAAAGAAATGGCATGACTAACACTATTATTGCATTATACTATTGTATCGTATTAATATTATTAATATTAATACAACATATAATATATTAAAGGGAAGTCTTGTAATGCATTTATTTATTTTAATTCTATAGCTATAATTACTTCATTAAGCACTGTGGTACAAAATTTTTCATGGTTGAGTTTCAGTCATAGAATGCATACTACCCTTCACTAGTGCTACATTTCCTTCTATCAATATCCTCAGTTTTCCTCTCACCCACCATCCCTTGTTTGCCTCTAGGGCAGGCATCTTAATTTTCTCTTTTTTTCTCTCTATTTCTTTTCTTTTTTGACACTGGTTTTCACCATTGCTGATGGTACCATCCATATCATTTTATCTCTTTTTTCACCCAGTTCTTGTCCATTGTGATCAGTTCCAAATATCATTGGCACAAGTGGAGTGTTTACTACCTTAACTCCATTCACCACTCTTTGTAGCAAGCTTTACAACCTGGTCTCTTGATCCTCCCTCATTAATATTGTCTCTGGATATTAATACTATTCTACATTTTACTTTTCTTATCCCACAAATGAGTGAGATGATTATATGTCTTTCCCTCTTCCTCTGGCTTATTTCACTCATCATAATAATCTCTGTGTCTATCAATGTAGAAGCAAATTTCATGATTTTATTTTTCTTCATATCTGTGTAGTATTCCATTGTGTAGTTGTAGCACAGTTTCTTTATCTGTTCTCAGGCACTTGGGTCATTTCCAGATTCTGGCTATTGTAAATATTGCTGCAATGAATATAGGAATGTAGAGGGCTTTTATGCATGGTGATTTTGTGTTCCTAGGATATATCCCTAGGAATGGTATAGCTGGATCATATAGAAGCATGATTCATCGTTTTTTGAGGAATATCCATGATATTTTCCAAAAATGCTGAACCAGTCTACATTTATACTAAAACTAAATGAGAATCCCTTTCTCCCCATATCCAAGCTATCACTGGTTCTTTTTCTTTGTAATGTTGGCTAGTTCCTGTGATGTGAAATGATATCTCATTGTGGTATTGATTTGCATCTCTCTGATGATTCATGATGTGTAACATTTTTCATGTGTTTTTTGGCATCTGTATTTATACTTTGAGGAAATGCCTTTTTATTTATTCTCCTCATTTTTAAATAGACTATGTTTTTTATCTTCTTGCTAAATTCTATAAGTGACTTGTATATTTTAGATATCAACTTCTCATTTGGGTATTGTGTGAATAATTTCTCTCCATCTATGGGTAGCCTTTGTATCATAGTCACTGTTTCCTTTAAAATGTAGAAGCTTCTCAGTTTAATGTAGTTCCATTTGTTTATTTTTGCTTCCATTAGCTTTAATAGTGTTGTTTTATCTTTAAGTTGTTTCTGTCTTTAAGATCACATTAAGTGTAATGTCATGGACTGTTCTGTCTATGTATTCCTCTATGTACCTTATGGTTTGAGGTCTGATATCAAAGTCTTTAATCCATTTTGATTTGTTATTTGTGCATGGTGTTAAAGAGAAGTCTGAATTCACTTTTTTGCATGTAGTTAACCAGTTTTCCCAACAAGTGGTGACTTGTTGAAGACCTTTCCTTACTTCACTTTATAATTCTTTCTCCTTTATCAAAGATTAATTGATCATTTACCTGGCAGTGAGTCTCTGAATATTTAAGTCTATTCCATTGATCTGAGGGCCTGTATTTATTCCAATACCAGGATGTTTTAATGTTTACTGCTTTATAGTACAAGATAAAGTTGGGGAAGTTCATACCTCCCACCTTAATTTTTGCAAGGATTGTTTTAACTATTTATGAACATTTATTGTTTTAAATAAATTTCAAGAGCATTTGATTCACTTCTTTAAAAAATGTCATGGGCATTCTTACAAAGATTGAATGAAATCTCTACAATGTTTTTGGATTATTGCAATTTTAATGATATTAATTCTCCCAGTACAGGAGAAGGGTTTATATTTTCATTTTGTTCTATTTTTATTTATTTCTTTAAGCAGTATTTTTAATTATATATATTTAATATAATTTTTATTTTAATCATAGTGGGTTACATATCATTGACAATAATATTTTAGGTACATATTATCATAAAATCAGGGGAATTCCAACCACTGAATTGTCCTCCCTCCACCTCCGTTCCCGTCATACCTCCCATATTCTCTTCCCTCACCCATGGGGCTGCTAGAATAAGTGGTCCCCTCTGTGCCTAGCTTACTACTAAGTGGGCTTACCCCTGTTTGGTCTTGCTATCTCCCTTATTTCCACCTCTAATTGAGAGGCAGGTCTAGATAGTTCAGGTTATGTGGTTTTGTTTGAAGAAGAGAAAAGTAATAAATTGGGGGGGAAAATCAAATACTCCGACATGGGTGAGTCCTTCTAGAGGTTCTCATCCTAGGTTTGAGAGATGAAGGGGAAAAAGAGGGTGAAACACCATAACAGTACAATAAGAAGTGTCAAATAAAGTATCTAGTGAGCACTCCAGAGGGGGGGGGGGAGATAAGTATCACATAAAAGCCATGGTACTGAAATAAGAATTGTGGCAGAGCACATAAAGGGAGAAAAGAAAAGAAGAAAAATAAGTATAAATGGAGACAATGACTTCAGTAGCCAAACCAAAACAAAGAAATCGACAAGAACTAGATAAAAAGAAAAAAGAAAAAAAGAAAAAAAAAGTTGTTTTGTGCTTTTTTGCTTTTTTTCCCCCTTCCTGCCACATGCACAGTAAATATTGGGGTCATTTGAAAAGGAATTCCCTAGGCCTAAGAGATCCAGGGATTCTCCACCCTTGAAGTATATTGTCATAGGATTAACTCCTTTCAGGTTCATTTACTCTCCCCTGAGTGCTTTTGTGGTGTATGGAAGACTTCTGCTCCATCCTGGCTGATAAAAATCAGACCTCTGTATCTAGAGATCTTGGTATCTGCACAGGTCAGGGAATGGAACTTATGATGAAGTCTTTCTTTGTGGTTCTAAATTCTGTTCCCTCGGTGTTGTTGTAATTCATCTTCTGTGGTTGGTGGTCCTGGTTGTTGTGCTGATCCTAGGATGGGGCCTGGGATAGAGTCCTTCATTGTGTTTCCAGGAGACTACTTCCATTGCAAATGTCTCAGACAGACCTCAGAACTAGAGATCATGGTTGTTGTGCAGGTCGTATCTCAAACCCTTGACTAAGGCTTTTTTATTGGTCCCAGGATACCTAGAGTCCGGTCATGGTTCTGTCAGCCAGTCATCTGTAAATCGCGATCTTGGCATTTGGCTAGACCAAAGGGGGACAAGTCTTCTTATTTGTCTTATCGTTAGCTGGTGATAGGGTAACTTGCTCTTAGGTCAAATTGTTCCCATTTTCCTCGTTGTCGGGATATTGTATTAGGGCTGGCACTTGTTGGTGTCTGAGCAGTATTAAGGATGTCCTGGATGGGATTTGTTTCCTGTGGCTGTTGTGATTAAACAACATGCTGCTTAAAAACAGCTGGATCAAAGAAGTACTCAAGGAAGAAATAAAAAAATTCCTCGAGACAAACGATAATGAAGAAACAACTTGTCAATACTTGTGGGACACAGCAAAATCAGGGGGAAACTCATGGCAATACAATCTTACATGAGGAAAACGACAAAATTAGCAGCTTAAAGGACCATCTTAAGGAGCTGGAACAACAACAACAAAGAAACCCAAACACAACCAGAAGACAGGAAATAATAAAAGCCAGAGCAGAAATAAACAACATAGAAACTAAGAAAACAATACAGAAAATCAATGAGTCCAGGAGTTGGTTTTTTGAAAATATAAACAAGATAGACAAACCACTGGCAAGACTCACCAAAGAAAAGAGGGAAAACACCCAAATAAGCAGAATCACAAATGAAAGGGAAGAGATTACAACAGAACCCCAAGAAATCCAACACATCATGAGGACATATTATGAACAACTATACTCAGTTAGGCTAGAGAACCCAGAAGAAAGTGACAGATTCTTAGAAAAATACCAGCTTCCAAGACTAGAAAAGGAGGATTTAGAAAGCCTAAACAGGCCAATCACCTTGGAGGAAATTGAAACAGTAATTAAGAAACTCCCCAAGAACAAAAGTCCAGGCCCAGATGGTTTTACAGGTGAATTCTATCAAACATTCCAAGAAGAATTACTTCCACTGATTCATAGTCTCTTCCAAACCATTGTAAAGACAGGAATCCTCCCCAATTCCTTCTGTGAGGCTAATATCATTCTGATTCCTAAAGAGGGCAAAGATACCAAATGGAAATTAGAAAACATAGGAGAAAAAGAGTAGAACCCTCAAAGGTTAACAATATATGTTTAATAAAGCTAGACATTGGAGTGCCAACAATCATTTTACAGTTGTCATTTGTAGTGAGTGGCTGTGACTACATTGAGAGCAGGGAGAGGGGGCTCCTCCAAGAGCTCTGGCTGGGGTGCAGTGATTAATAGGACAACTAGAGGGAGACAGAGCACCTCCTCTGTGTTCCATAAAAACTGAACAGAGGACTGAGCACTGGAAAGTCGCATACCAGTAATGACACCTGGTGGCTGAATGGGATGCAGTACCCAGTAACTCAGCTCCTCTGTGTACCCTGAAAGATGAATCAGGAGAGGACTGAGTGATGACGCCTGGCAGTTGGATGGGATGTGGTGGTAAGGGGGGGAAATCACTCATCCCTGAATTTGGAGTAAGTTTCAGCATGCTGTATATTGGTGTATAAGATGACCCCCAACTTTTGGGGGGATTTCGGCCACACCTGGTGGTGTTCAGGGGTTACTCCTGGCTATGCACTCAGAAATCGCTCCTGACTTGGGGGACCATATGGGATGCTGGGGAATCAATCCATGGTTCGTCATAGGGTAGCTAGCATAAGACAGATGCCTTATGGCTTGCACCACCACTCCAGCCCCCAACCCCCAACTTTTAAGAAGTTTTTCATGGGTTAAAAAGTCATCTTATACTCTGGAAAATATCTATATCTATATCTATCTATCTATCTATCTATCTATCTATCTATCTATCTATCTATCTATCTATCTATCTATCTATCTCTTTAAATATTTCTTTAATTTCATTATTTGTATATAGAATAGGCATGTAATTTTTTGTATTAATTTTGTAGCCTACCACTGCAATATTGTTTCTAGAATCTTTTTTTTTGTTTGTTTTTGGTCACACCCAGCAGTGCTCAGGGGTTACTCCTGGCTCTATGCTCAGAAATCACTCCTGGCAGGCTTGGGGGACCATATAGGATGCTGGGATTTGAACCACTGTCCTTCTGTATGCAAGGCAAATGCCTTACCTCCATGCTATCTTTCCAGTCCCTCTGGAGAATCTTTTCAGTAGAGCCTTTAGGATTTTATAAGTATGGTAATAATATCATCAAAAAATAGTGAGAACTTGACTTCTTTCTTTGCTCTCTGGATGCCATTTATATCTTTTTCTTGCCTGATTGCTATAGCAAGTACTATTAGTTCAGTACTATGTTGAATAGAAGTAGCAAGAGGGGACAATTTTGTCTCATGCCAGGTCTCAGTGGAAAGCGTTTTAGTTTTTCCCATTGAATATAATGTTTGTCATTAGCTTGTGGTAAATGACCTTGACTATAGTGAGAAAAATTTCTTCAATTCCTATCTTGTTGAGATTTTAAATCATGAATGCTTGCTGGAACTTATCTTTGCAGCTTTTATGATTATATGATTTTTATTTTTCCTTTTGTTGATATGGTGCGTTATTTTGATTTATTTGTGTATTTTAAACCATCATTCCATCCGTGGTATGAATCCTATTTGATCCTGGTGCATAATCTTCTTGATAAGCAGTTGGATTATATTTGCTAGTATTTTGTTGAGAATCGTTGCATCAGTGGTCATCAGGGATATTGACCTGTAATACTCTTTTTTGGGGGAGTGTCTCTGCTTTTGGTATTAGGGTGATGTTAGCTTCATAGAAATTATTTGGGAATGTTTTTTGTTTTTGTTTTTGTTTTTTTCAGTTTTCTTGAAGAGCCTGAAAATTATTGGCATTAGGGCCTCTTTAATGCTTTGAAAGAAGTCTAGTGAATCCATCTGCACCTGGGCTTTTGTTTTAAGGAAGACTTTTGATTACTGTTTTAGTTTTCTCAATAGTGATATATCTGTTGAGATATTCAAGATCATCTTGGTTTAACATTAGGCTACAGAGTCTAAGAATTTATTAATTTCTTCCATTTTCTCTTGTTTTGTGGCATAAAAATTTTAAAGTAATATCTGATTACCCTCTGAATTTTCACATTATCTATAGTGACCTCCCTTTTTTATTCCTAATTCATTTTACTAAATTTTTCTTTTTCTTTAGGAGTCTTGCTAATAGTTTATTGATTTTTTTTCCAAGGAACCACTCCTTGCTTTTCATTGGTCTTTTGGATTGTGTTTAGAATTCTAGTTCATTAATTTATGTTCAAAGTTTATTATTTTCTACTGTCTGCTGATTTTTGGTTCATTTTATTGATTATTTGCCATTTTTTAAGCCATTGGACCAAAAATCAATTTATTCTTTCTTCCTGTTTTATGCCAGCAAAGCTATAAAATTTTTTCTTAATATTGCTTTTCCATGTTCCACCAATTTACTATAATTTATGTCTTCTTTCTCTCTCATTTGTTTCCAAGAATCTTTTGATTTTCTCTTTATTTTTGTCTCTGATGCACTGTTGTTCAGAAGTGAGCTGTTTAATTTCCTGGTGTTAAGGATTTTTTTCTGTGTCTGTTTGGACTGCTTGAAGGCAGTCTGAGGTTTCATTTCACCTACCATGTTTTTCATTCCTGATATTTCCCTTTGACGTTTTATCATTTCTACTCTCATATCCCCTTAAGTCTTATGGGCTGTCTATTCCATGGTTTCTTTGAACAGCCTTAACATTTCTTCTCTAAGGCCCTGATTACATAAGTGGCTGATGATGGTTGAATCTTCAGAACTAGTATCTTCATGATGGGGTTCTGCATTGTTTACCCATTGTGATCTTTGTAGTGTGGTGCTGTTTTTTATGTGTTGTGGTGGGGCTCCTTGACTAAAGAAATGTATGGCTGAAGAGTGAAGTGTAGTACTAGTACATGCTATTATTGCCTTGGTTCACATCAGTTCAGTTGAAAATGGTGCTTTTATATTCCACATTTCACCCACAACCCGCAGTAGCTCCCACCACTGCTGGTCAACTATCTTTTTTTTCCCCTCCTAGTCATGCTATTGCCTGGGATCACTTATTTCTGTTCAATTCAAAATGGTAATTTTTAGTCCCAGTACCGCCCACAGCCCATATTGCTCCCGTACCTGCTGGTCTACAGTAGTTGTTTCTTTCTCTGAGCCATACATTTGCCTGAGCTCACTCACCTAAATTCAGTTAAAAATCATGGGTTGCATTTAAACATATTTTGTGATTTTTTTAATACATCTATAGTTTTAACTACAATGAAAAATAATACATTTACTAATGTATTTTATTTTAGAAGATTATATTCTCCATCATTGTGTCTATGTTTCCTTACCAATAATAAATGAAAAATAACACTTAATATTTTATTTAAAATAAGAAAATAATATATTAACTCATAATTAAAATTTGAAAATGGAGGGGCCAGAGAGATAGCATGGAGGTAAGGCGTCTGCCTTTCATGCAGGAGGTCATCGGTTCGAATCCTGGCGCCCCATATAGTCCCCTGTGCCTGCCAGGAGCAATTTCTGAGCCTGGAGCCAGAAATAACCCCTGAGCACAGCCAGGTGTGATCCCCCAAAAAAATTTGAAAATGGAGAATAAAATTTTTACATTTTATAATTTAAAAATTATAAAAATAATAGATTAGATTAATTTGCCTATGTCATATAATTCTCTTCTTCACTTCCTCTTCCCATTCCCTAAATTGTTTCAAAATTTAGCTTCTAATTAGTGAATAAAAATATTTTTAACAGTTACCAGCCTTTTGGTCACTGCTAGAAATTGGTTTTCATTTCTGAAGAAGCTGAAGATATCTCTGTTCTCAAAGCTCCTATAGTGATAATGGAGAAGACATGACAAATACCCAAAAAACATGATTAAGTAAAGCATACAAAATACCATAAGCATTCAGCAGATCAGACATTGCTAACTTTGTGGTAGACTATATAATGAAGTTAAGTGGGTATGGAAAGGAGCAGACTTCTAAATATTAGAACTAAGAGGGAAATGTTTGGCCTTAAGAAGACTCTTTACTGTATGATATCTGGTAAGTGTATCTGGGAAATTTGTATGTTCTGGTTTTCTCAATTTTACAAGGTGGTCATTAACATTTCTCTTATAGGCTCAAAATGTTTTGCAGAGATAGAAACATTAAGAACATTCTGTAAAGGGATATAAATTGGTTAAATTCTAATATATTTATCAAGTGTCAGATAAATCTTTTGTTTATGGAATTATTTATAATTACATAAAAGGTAAGAGGATAATTTGAGGAAACTTTTTTTGGAGGGGTTTGGGCCACACCCTGTAGTGCTCAGGGGTTACTCCTGGCTTTATGCTCAGAAATCACTCCTGGCAGTCTCGGGGCACCATATGGGATGATAGGATTCGAACCACTGTTCTTCTGCATGTAAGGCAAACACCCTACCTTCATACTATTTCTCCAGTCCCAATTTAAGGAAACTTTTATTGAAATAATCGGTTATTGTAAATACTCATAGAATAATTTTGTAACAAGCATTATCAACAATGTGATTTTCAAAAGTTATTTGCTTTCTACAATGTTATTTAACAATTTTACATACAAAAGAAAAATGCAAAATCTAGTCTTTCTGATACAGTTAATAAGGAAATCTCAAAAAAAAAGATTTTTGTATTTGTATGTTACTGAACATCATTTATATTAAATTAAATTAAATTGTGGTCTTCATTAAGGAACAAATATAAAATTATAGAATCAGGAATGTTAAAGGTTTCACAAAACAGCTTCTTTATTAACTTTTTAGCTAGTGACACCTCATAAGATATAAAATTCTTGACACTTAGATACATCTATTTTTATTCGTGTCAAAACAGTATTTAAGCTAAAAACTCAAAAAACAGTTGTCTATACCCAAGAAAGGCAGCATATGTTTTGACACTGTAGAATGTTTATTTTAATACATTAATAATTCTTAGCTGATTTTCCTATCACAATAATATCATATGGGCTGGAGCGATAGCACAGTGGTAGGACATTTGCCTTGCAGGCGTCTGACCCAGGATTGACCGAGGTTCAATCTCTGGTATCCCAAATGGTCCAGGAGCCTGCCAGGAGCAATTTCTGAGTGCTGAGCCATTAGTAATTCCTGAGCACTGCCAGGTGTGTGAGCACTGCCCAATTCCTCTTAAAATAATAGTATCATAGAAATGTTCAGATAATTGGACATCTATGGGTGTGCTTAGAATTAGGTACATTGAGGGCCCGGAGAGATAGCACAGCGGCGTTTGCCTTGCAAGCAGCCGATCCAGGACCAAAGGTGGTTGGTTTGAATCCCGGTGTCCCTTATGGTCCCCGGTGCCTGCCAGGAGCTATTTCTGAGCAGACAGCCAGGAGTAACCCCTGAGCAACGCCGGGTGTGGCCCAAAAACAAACAAACAAAAAATAGATTTAGGTACATTGAGAGATCATATTGTTCATTTCACTATTAAGAAAGATCTCAATAACTTAAATGACTAGAGATTTCTCTTCTATGTTTGGAGGTATAGTAAAAGATTAATGTTCTTTTCTCTGGGTGAAAAATTATTTGAGGGGAACAGCTGTTCAATTAAATGCTGTTAGAAACTATTATGTAACGGTTTTAGCTAAAATATATAAAGCTTATATATAAAAATATATAAAGCTTTTACAATTTCTCTTATGAAACAGATTTCTGAGGTACTTACTAAACTCTTAATGATTCTAATAACTCTAAAACAGAGTTTTATGCTCTAAAAGCATATTTAGTGATGAATATGTTGTATCACAATGACTAAAGTTTAAAATATAAATTATATGTTAATTGTAATTTTAGTTACTCAGTTCTGAAGCTATTTAAACTTATGAAGAAATAAAGCAATTAATCATTTAAAATGATAAAGTAACAAATAATTTAATCTGCAGAAAACATGAGACTATGATAAAAATTATTGGGTGTTGGTTCCATATTACTTGTTTCAGGTTTTATTATTTTAGTTTTGAAATCTTTATTTCTATTTTTAATGTATTTTTTAACTTTAAAGAAAATTCATCACATAGTTGACATAGTTGACCATAATATATTTGTATCCAGATAAGTGAAAGCAAAGATATTGGTAAAAAGTAAGAAAAATATAAAAAAAGAAAAAGGAAGAGAAGGAAGTTTAAAAATGAAAGAAAAAATGTACAGTAGCAATTGTGTATGTGTGAAAATGATTGTATCTCCAATGAAGTCATTAATAAAATGGCAGAAGATTTAATGAGCTCTTGGTGCTAGCTGTCCATTCTGTTAAATTGGTATGTTCCTATAGAGATGACAGCATCAAACAAATTAAGTTGTCAGAAATTTAAAGCATTAGTACTGATAATGTGACTTTTAGGCTGTGTGTTTAGCAGCCAGGCCTCTAGGAAGAAGGAAGATAGGGTGGAGGTGCCCTCACTGGCTTCAAAAAGCTCTGGTGATATCAGTCCTCAAACTGGTTTGCCTGAAATTTGGTCAGATTGATGTGCCTAAAGGAATCACAGAAGGAGGTTCTGGGTGATGGATACAGCAGATGTGGCTTCAGCGGGGGCGGGGTCACTTGGCCAGTCCTCCCTTTCTGAGATAGCCAGCTTTTTGTGTGGGCCGATGCACTCATGATCTTTCACATTTTGGTTTACATCTTGTTCAAGAAAAGAGTGAGTCTTTGGACCTGACCGGTTTGAACATGGCGGCTGTTTTTGTGGGGGTGTTTATGGCTCCAAGGCTTCTCAGAAGAAAAATGATATTGGGGGAGAGTACCCACACTTTCTTTAGAGTCCTGGTGATATCAGCCCCAAACCTGGCATACCTGAAGTTTGGTCAGATTGGTGTCCCCATGGGTATTCCAGTTTATTGACAGCATTTTCATTCTTGCAAATAGTCTTGAATACCATTTCTTTAAAATATTTGTAATGTTAGATGATAGTGCATTGAATTTTTGAAAATGGAGGTTATAGGAAGTAAAAATAATTGGAATTTAGTAAAGCTTTACTCTATATTTAAATTGTTATTGAAATCTTTGTACTCTTTATTCAATAGTATTACCACTTTTAGCATACTATGTTGTGATATGATTACATAAAATGTTAGAAACTGGGTCATCACACTGGCTGTTGTTGATTTTTTTTTATATTCTAGTGTAATTTTCTTATACCTAAACTATACTAAAATAAACTAAATGAATTCCTCCACTTTGATATTACATATTTTGCTCTATGTGCGATATAGTTGATGGTCTTTATACCAAAGAGAAAACAAAGAAAAATAGCTAGACCAAATCATCCTTTACTCATTGTAAAAATGAATGTCTAGCAGAGAGGCAGTAAACTTGATATAGGAATAGTCCTATGTAAAAGGTTTGAATTCTTTTCCCCAACTGTCACCCCATTAATTATATAGCCATGTTAAGCTTACCAGTTAAGCTTTATTATTTGAATGGAATGAAAACTTCTTTATGGAATGATTTAGGCAGAAGATTAAATCCAAGTTTTAAAAAATTAGCACTAAGCACAGTATTTGACACAAGATTATTTAATAAAAGTTATTATTTTGGGAACTACCATTATTATTGGGCTCTTTGTATTCAGCATTGCTCATTAAAATACTTTTCATGGAATGCTGGCATTACTGAGAAAATTCCAAGTTAGATTTTAAAAGTAGCATCTATCAAAATGGCTAGACTCTGGTGGATAAAAGCATTCAACCAGGAGGAGGAAATGGTACTGATAGGTGGTAAAGTTTTATACATGAAAGTCTAAAAGTAAACTATTGTAAAATACAGTGCAAATCAGTCACCAAGATCTCTAGATACAGAGGTCTGATGTTACCATCCATGACGAAGCAGAAGTCTTCCATACACCACAAAAGCACCGAGGAGAGAGTAAATGATCATGTAAGGAGTTTACAGTTAATCTCATGACAGTATACTTCGAGGTGGAGAAACCCTGTAAGTCCTAGGCTAAGGGAATTTCCTCTATAATATCCCCAATACTTAATGAAATAACACAAAATAATCATCTCTCCACACATTTATTTATTAATTGATCGATTTTTTGGTGTAGATATTGAAGTTGATATCTCCAATTTTGGTGTAGATATTGAAGTTGATATCTCCAATTTTATTTTATTTTATCTTACCTTTCTCTTTTTGCACTCTGGCATGATTTGATTTCAGAACTGAGACTAATGTGTGGTGCTTGTCTTTATTGCTGTAGTGCTCACTGGATATTTAATTTGATATTTCTTTCTGTATTGTTGTGGTGTTTCAATTACCTTTTTCATGTCCTCTCTCAAACTGAGGTTGAAAGCCTCTAGAAGGTCTCCGCCCATTTTCAAAGTATTTGACTTCTTTTTTTTAATTTATTTTTTATTTTTTCTTATTTTGTACCCAATTCTTTTTTTTTTTTTTTTTTTTTTTTTTTGGTTTTTGGGCCACACCTGGAGATGCTCAGGGGTTACTCCTGGCTGTCTGCTCAGAAATAGCTCCTGGCAGGCACGGGGGACTATATGGGACACTGGGATTCGAACCAACCACCTTAGGTCCTGGATCGGCTGTTTGCAAGGCAAACACCGCTGTGCTATCTCACTGGGCCCATTTTGTACCCAATTCTATTGCTTTTCTTTCCTTCAAACAAAACTACATAACTCAATTTATCTAGCTCTGCCTCTTAAATAGAGGGGGAAACAAGGGAGGGTACCAGGACCAAACAGATATATGACCACTAATAGTAAGCTAGACAAAGAGGGGACCACCTACTCTAGCAGCCTGGGGGGTGATGGTGGGGTATATGGGTTGCAGAAAGGGAACTGGGATGGGGGGAGGACAAATTTGGTGATGGGTATTCCCCTGATTCAATGTTAATATGTACCTAAAATACTACTGTGAAAGATATGTAAGCCATTATGATCACAATAAAAATAAAAAAAAGACATTTTTAACATTCCTTGTAAAAAAAGTACTATGGCTCTTTCACAAAATAAACTACCTCCTTTGGGATCTCCTTAATACAAACTACCCAGAACCTCTATAATGAGGTCTCATGGGAAATCTGATGCAATGATGGCTCTGTTGGAAGAATGTTATAATGATTTACACCAGTCCTCCTTTCTTCTACTCATTTAACCCAAATAATGTATTATAAAAAAGAACATCTAGTGATAACCAGTATCATACTTTAGATGCAAATAAAGGAATGATGATAGTATAAAATATTTATATTGTATAAATGATTAAGAGTCCACCTCAGACATCTGCTCTTCACACTGTGCTTGTAACTATTAGAAGCCTCTCAAACTATTTGTACTATTGACAGATAAGAAGACTAAATGTTTAAATTTGCATTAAAGCTCATTAGCTGGTGCTGAGGGATTGAAGTTGGTTGGGTTTCATCATGTATTTGAATTTGGTATCTAAAAAATTTTTTTCAGGCAAAACTTATCAAACTCTGGAAACACTTTCTACTTTAGTCTATTGTTTCTTAGTCTACTTGAAGTGAAAATAAATATTTTGATAAAATTCTAAAAAAATACAGTGCAAATATTTATGTATATGTGTACATATATATCTCTATATAAAATTTGTCTCCTGTAGAAGCAGATTGGTGGGAGGCAAATGGGGTGGAAAGAGCATTGGTAGAGAAAGGGACACTGGTAAAAAGATTGGTGCTAAAACATTGCATGCCTGAAACCCATTTATGAGTAACTTTGTAATTTCAAAGTGACATATAATTTTTGTATTTTAAAAATTAAAAGGTTAGCCAGTTCTTTTAGCCTTAAGTAACAGGTAAGTTGTAAAGGAGGATAACATACTAATTTTATGAATGAAGGCTAGGAATTTACAGTCATATGTCGAATAATTTGCATGCATACTGAAAAATGTGTTGTTAAATGATTTCTTCCTGGGAATAGTCAGAGTGTATTTAAACAAACTTGCATGATATAGCCCACCACACAGTTATGGTAACTCTAGCAATCAGTGTAGTCTTTGACTGAAAACACATTTTGAAGACTGCTGACTTTGATTCTTAATGTTGCAAAGTTTTTTCTATAATTTTTTAAGTTCTAACTACTTACTGTATTGTCCGGTATATAAGACGACTTTTTAACCCATGAAAAACTTCTTAAAAGTTGGGGTTATGGGGCCGGTGTGGTGGCGCTAGAGGTAAAGTGTCTGCCTCGCCAGCGCTAGCCTAGGACGGACCGTGGTTCGATCCCCTGGCATCCCATTTGGCCCCCCAAGCCAGGAGCAACTTCTGAGTGCATAGCCAGGAGTATCCCCTGAGCATTACCGGGTGTGGCCCAAAAACCAAAAAAAAAAAAAAAAAGTTGGGGTTGTCTTATACGCCAGTATACAGCATGCTGAAACTTACTACAGCTTCAGGGACGGGTGATCCGCCCTCGCCCCCCCCCCCCTCCCTTACCACTACATCCCATCCAGCTGCCAGGCTTTATCATTCAGTCCTCTGCTTTTCCTGATTCATCTTTTAGGGCACACAGAGGAGCTGAGTTACCGAGAATTGCATCTCATCCAGCCGCTGGGTGTCATCACTGGTATGCAGCTTTCCAGTGCTCAGCCCTCTGTTCAGCTTTTATGGGACACAGAGGAGGTGCTCTGTTTCCTTCTAGCTGTTCTACTAATCACTGTATCCCAGCCAGCTGCTCTTGAAGGAGCCCCCTCTCCTTGCTCTCAATGTAGATCACAAGTAAAAATTCACAGTCACTCACTACAAATAACAAATATATAATGATTGTTGGCACTCCGAAGTCTAGCTTTATTAAATATACACTATTAACCTTTGAAGGCTCTATTCTTATTCTCTTACATTTTTTAATTTCCATTTGGTGTATGTTAAAAGAAAGGTAGTCTTATACGGCAAATATAGCCCAAGCTCTATATTTTAACAGGAAAAGTAGGGAGTTATCTTATATGTCCAGTCATTTTATACACCGGAAAATACAGTAACAGAAAGTTTGGGGGTTATATAACTACATGGGTGATCTTGATTATTATTTAAGATTCCATTCTGCTTATGAAAATGTCTTACTTTCTGACTAGAGGAAACAACCTGCTGATCCTCAGCTTTCTCTTCCTTCCTTCCTTCCTTCCTTCCTTCCTTCCTTCCTTCCTTCCTTCCTTCCTTCCTTCCTTCCTTCCTTCCTTCCTCTTTCTTTCTTTCTTTCTTTCTTTCTTTCTTTCTTTCTTTCTTTCTTTCTTTCTTTCTTTCTTTCTTTCTTTCTTTCTTTCTTTCTTTCTCTCTCTCTCTTTCTTTCTCTCTCTCTCTCTTCTTTCTCTCTCTCTCTTTCTTTCTTTCTTTCTTTCTTTCTTTCTTTCTTTCTTTCTTTCTTTCTTTCTTTCTTTCTTTCTTTCTTTCTTTCTTTCCTCCCTCTTGCTTTCATTTTCTTTCTTTCTTTCTTTCTTTCTTTCTTTCTTTCTTTCTTTCTTTCTTTCTTTCTTTCTTTCTTTCTTTCTTTCTTTCTTTCTTTCTTTCTTTCTTTCTTTCTTCTTTCTTTCTTTCCTTCTTTCCTCCCTCCCTCCATCCCTCTTTCTTTCTTTGTCTTTCTTTCTTTCTTTCTTTCTTGCTTTCTTTCTTTCTTTCTTTCTTTCTTTCTTTCTTTCTTTCTTTCTTTCTTTCTTTCTTTCTTTCTTTCTCTTTCTTTCTTTCTTTCTTTCTCTCTCTCTATCTTTCTTCTTTCTTACTTTCTTTCTTTCTTTCTTTCTTTCTTTCTTTCTTTCTTTCTTTCTTTCTTTCTTTCTTTCTTTCTTTCTTTCTTTCTTTCTTTCTTTCTAGCTTTCTTTCTTTCTTGCTTTCTTTCTTTCTTTCTTTCTTTCTTTCTTTCTTTCTTTCTTTCTTTCTTTATTTCTTTCTTTCTTTCTTTCTAGCTTTCTTTCGTGCTTTCTTGCTTTCTTGCTTTCTTTCTTCTTTATTTCTTCTTTCTTTCTTTCCTTCTTTCCTCCCTCCCTCCATCCCTCTTTATTTCTTTTTCTTTCTTTCTTTCTTTCTTTCTTTCTTTCTTTCTTTCTTTCTTTCTTTCTTTCTTTCTTTCTTTCTTTCTTTCTTTCTTTCTTTCTTCTTTCTTTCTTTCTTTCTTTCTTTCTATCTCTCTTTCTTTCTTTCTTTCTTTCTTTCTTTCTTTCTTTCTTTCTTTCTTTCTTTCTTTCTTTCTTATCTTTCTTTCTTTCTTTCTTTCTTTCTTTCTTCCTTCTCTTTCTTTCTTTCTTTCTTTCTTTCTTTCTTTCCTCCCTCTTGCTTTCATTTTCTTTCTTTCTTTCTTTCTTTCTTTCTTTCTTTCTTTCTTTCTTTCTTTCTTTCTTTCTTTCTTTCTTTCTTTCTTTCTTTCTTGCTTTCTTTCTTTCTTTCTTTCTTCTTTCTTTCTTTCCTTCTTTCCTCCCTCCCTCCATCCCTCTTTCTTTCTTTGTCTTTCTTTCTTTCTTTCTTTCTTTCTTTCTTTCTTTCTTTCTTTCTTTCTTTCTTTCTTTCTTTCTTTCTTTCTTTCTTTCTTTCTTTCTTTCTTTCTTTCTTTCTTTCTCTTTCTTTCTTTCTTTCTTTCTCTCTCTCTATCTTTCTTCTTTCTTTCTTTCTTTCTTTCTTTCTTTCTTTCTTTCTTTCTTTCTTTCTTTCTTTCTTTCTTTCTTTCTTTCTTTCTAGCTTTCTTTCTTTCTTGCTTTCTTTCTTTCTTTCTTTCTTTCTTTCTTTCTTTCTTTCTTTCTTTCTTTCTTTCTTTCTAGCTTTCTTTCGTGCTTTCTTGCTTTCTTGCTTTCTTTCTTCTTTATTTCTTCTTTCTTTCTTTCCTTCTTTCCTCCCTCCCTCCATCCCTCTTTATTTCTTTTTCTTTCTTTCTTTCTTTCTTTCTTTCTTTCTTTCTTTCTATCTTTCTTTCTTTCTTTCTTCTTTCTTTCTTTCTTTCTTTCTCTCTATCTTTTTTCTTTCTTTTTTCTTCTTTCTTTCTTTCTTTCTTTTCTTTCTTTCTTCTTTCTTTCTTTCTTTCTTTCTTTCTTTCTTTCTTTCTTTCTTTCTTTCTTTCTTTCTTTCTTTCTTTCTTTCTTTCTTTCTTTCTTTCTTTCTTTCTTGCTTTCTTGCTTTCTTTCTTGCTTTCTAGCTTTCTTTCTTTCTTCTTTCTTTCTTTCTCCTTTCTTTCCTTCCTCCCTCCCTCCCTCCCTCCATCCCTCTTTCTTTCTTTTTCTATCTTTCTTCCTTCCTTCCTTCCTTCTTTCATTCTCTTTCTTTCTTTCTTTTTTCTTTCTTTTATTTCTTCTATTTTCTTTTCTATCTTTCTTTTTTCTTTCCTTCCTTCTCTCTTTCTTTCTTTCTTTCTCTCTGTATTTCTATCTCTTTCTTTCTTTCTTTCTTTCTTTCTTTCTTTCTTTCTTTCTTTCTTTCTTTCTTTCTTTCTTTCTTTCTTTCTCTCTCTCTTTCTTTCTTTCTTTCTTTCTTATTCTTCTTTCTCTCTCTCTTTCGTTCTTTCTTTCCTTCCTTCCTCCTTTCTTCTTTCTGTCTGTCTTTCTTTCTTTCTTCCTTTCTTTCTTGCTTTCTTTCTTCCCTTCTTTCTTCCTCCCTTCCTTCCTTCCTTCCTTCCGTCCTTCTTTCTTTCTTTCTTTCTCTCTCTTTCTTTCTTTCTTTCTTTCTTCTTTCTTTCCTTCCTTCCTCCCTCCCTCTTTCTTTTTCTTTCTTTCTTTCTTTCTTTCTTTCTTTCTTTCTTTCTTTCTTTCTTTCTTTCTTTCTTTCTTTCTTTCTTTCTTTCTTTCTTTCTTTCTTTCTTTCTTTCTTTCTTTCTTTCTTCCTTCTCTCTTTCCTTTTTTCCTCCCTCCCTCCATCCCTCTTTTTTCTTTCATTTTCTTTCTTTATTTCTTTCTTTCTTTCTTTTCTTTCTTTCTTTC